>NW_020940360.1:36852470-36867521 GCF_900497805.2 Vombatus ursinus
TATAGATATATATATAGATATATCTATATATAGATATATATATAGATTTCTCTGTGTGTGTATCTGTGTAAAATAAAGTCACATCTCTAAGCCTCACTCTGGAGCTTTCTAATGTTTTCCTCCTCAATTTGGTTTTTTGTCCACAGGTGTTGCAGTACCTGCCCATATCTGATAGGTTGGAAGTAGCTGTACAGGAACACCCTGAAGTGGGTCAAGAAAATGGAGATGTGTACACTGGATATACAGACCCTGAGTCTCTGTCTACTGACAGCCAGAATTCTAGCTATCCAGCTTCTTCAGAAACCAGCACTTCAGGTGAAAAATTACTCACCTTTCACCTTTGAAAATAGAGGAGAGGTGTGTGTATGTATGTAAGTTTGTCATTTTAAATATGAGGATTGCTTTGGTAGTTCAAGGTTGAATCTGTCCTACATACTGTCAAGTTACATTTCAATTATGTTAGAATTATAGTAGCTTAATGGGCTAATTAGGATGCCCCAGCAACTAATGTCCAGCACGAGAATCAAATTGGATTAACGTTCATAGTTCTGATTTAAAATATCAAAGTTTACTAGGAAAATGCAAGATGTAAGATAATATTTGTAAAAGCACTTAACACAGTACCTAGTACGTGGTAGGCACTATATAAATGTTTATCCCATTCCTCTTCCCTTATGTGTGAAATATACAGGCAGACATTCTCACTCACCAACAATCAATGATCATCAGTGCTGAAGATAGGAGACATTATGAAAAGTGATTAGAGAAAATTGATATCTTTTTTCTGATTGTCAGAATTATTTCTAAAATAACTTCTAAATTTTCATTTGCTATAAATTCCCTAAAGAAGCAGAGAAGGTTATTCCATGAAGCTGAGGGACCATTATATTGTCCCTAAGCCTAAAATAGGCTCATTATTTTAACTTGGTGTGACTAATTACATCTCAGGAAACAAAGCCAGTAGAGAGAAAAGGATGGGATTGACTCTCACTGGTCACCTTTATCCTCCCCTCAAAGAGATACCCTATGTCCACCAGTGTTACACCAAGAAAACAATAAGAAGAAAAAGATAGGTTTTTGTGAGAACAAAGCAGGTTGGGATTGTTGAAAGCACTGCCAATTTTACAAATATCGGTCAGTCAATAAACATTTTTTAAATGCCTACTATGTTCCAAGCACTGTGCCAAGTGCTTTGAATACAGGATGAGGCAAAAGAGAGTCCCTGCCCTGGTGCAACTAGGTGGTGCAGTGAATAGAGCACCGGCCATAGAGTCAGGAGGACCTGAGTTCAAATCCAACCTCAGGCACATAATGCTTACTATCTGGGTGATTCTGGGCAAGTGACTTAACTCCAATTGCCTCTCCAAAAAAATAAAACAAAACTAAAAAAAAAAAGAAAAAGAAAGAGGGAGTCGCTGCCCTCAAGGAGCTTACAATCTAATGAATATGATCTAGCCCAAACTCCTTTTCCTAGTCAGTTCTAGGTTCGGCTCTATAGGCAATGCATAATATCCATCCAAGACTGATGAATATATTAATGAAAAAATTCTACAGACTGCCCTTCTGCATGTCATAATTTGGGCAAGATATGTTTTTCCAATGTGGGTATTTAGACCAATCTCTTTAGCATTGCTGTAAATTTTGATGAGGAAGGCATTATATTTCTCTGGGACTCTATGCAATTACTATAAAGCCACCTGGGAATTTAGACAACTTCACTGTTGATAGTGAATCCTTTTGTTTGTATTGCATGCAGGACATCTTCCATAGCTTAGACAAGCTTAAGTGCCCTATATGTGGTTTCCCATTTCTTTTCTCTGTATTTTTGCACAGCCTGTCCCCCATGCCTAAAATGCCCTTGCTTCTCACCTTTACCTCTATGTCATCTCCTTTAAAAGGCCTTCCTGATTCCCCAAGTTGTTAGTACCACTTCCCAGACATTGCACATTTACTTTGTAAGTATACTGTTTTTACATACCTGTTACCAGATTCTATTTCTCCAGTAAAATATAAACTCTGAGGGCAGGGACTGTCTTCCTTTTATTTTTGTATCACTAGCACCTAGAACAGTGCCTGACACATAAGAGGCACTTAATAAATGTGTATTGGTTAATTGATTGTTGATAAATCTCCCTAGTTTGATGTTAATACTAAGCACATTATGGAACAAAGCTCTCTCTGTAGCCAGACCTGCCCTAGATTTCTATGTTTTCTTTTCATATTTATGGACTACACCTTGTTTAATGAGAGCCTTCAATGCCATATTTTGTGTTAACGCATCAAGTACTATTTTTAAAAAATACACAATCGTAGCAGTGGAATCTTGTATTCTCTAGACCTCTTAATCAATTGTATAACTCTAATTGATTTGGCATGTTTTAGAAAATGGTCTACAAAAACTTAACTGTTCCTCTCTCAGATTTTCATCAAGATCTCCCTTGATGGATACATAGACTATTTTTATAAAATTTTTAGACATATATGAAAGTAGCCTTATGGATTGGTAATTACTGATTTAATCTTGGTTACTTTTTAAAAAATAAATTAAAATACTATCTATGATCTTGTCCGTTCTTTTGGAATCTTCTTCTCTCTGAGATATTGTGGAAATTGATCCTTGGGTGTCTTTGAAATTATACCATCTCTAACAGGTTCCTTTTCCAAGTATTTGGTTAGGTCCAGTCACAATCCCTGATTTTACCTTTTTAAGTGCCATTGCTTATTTTTCCTATAGCATATCAATTGGCAGAATCCAAATGTGGTGATTCCAATATTATCACTGTTGATCACTATGTAAATGCTGGCAGTTTTGTTCCATTTCATAGATGTTTCTTTTCCTTTTGACTTCATCTTCAAATGTTTTGGGTAAAAACTGACTTAGCTAGGTCTGAAAATGCGTTCTCTATAAGCTTATTTTTTCCTTATCTGCTTGTCACTATTTTGTTAGGTGATGCAGATTATAGTATTCCAGCCTGGCTGTCATTTCCTTCCACTTGATAAAATCAAATATTTACGGGATGATAATAGTTTCTGATTTCTTTTAGCAGCCATGTGTTGACTATTTTGCTCTGGTTAATCTTCTCTAAGAAATAATGATAGAATCAATGTTTTTATGTTTGTTTGCTTCCCATTTCTTAGTATCTGTATATTTAAAGAGATTGGATGAGTCACATAGTCTTATCTTTTTTTTTATTCTAGATGCATTATTTTATTTTCTAACATTTATTTTTTTTAAATTTTGAGTTCCAGTTCTCTCTGCCTCCTGCTTCTCCTCCACTCATTGAGAAGGCAAACATTATCAGTCTTATCTTCTTATCTTTATGCTTTCCTCTAATTTGTCATTTGCCCTAACCAGTGGGTGAGCCGTCTGCCCATAGACATTTAGTTCTAAAATGACTGCCATATCCATAACCATTTGCTCCCTGACTTAAGATATAATCAATTTCATTTTTAATGTAATTTTATAATGTTTATCATGATCATTGCTTTCTGACTGTCTTCTCGAGGAAATCTGTATAAGGGATGACACAGTTTCAAAAGCTCTCAAGTATCAATTTCCATATCTCGAGGAGAAGATTCAAAAGAATGGAAAAGATCTCATATAGTACTTTTGTCCAAAAAAGTAACCAGAAGAAATCAGTAACTTACTGACCCATAAACCCTACTTTCATATTTCTTTAAACTCTTTATGAGAATTGCTTATGCCTTTTTTTTTCATCTAGGGAATAAGGAGGGGTGGGAGATTTGTAGGAAGCCATTGGCCTCTTTTATATCTGTAACTATTTTTCAGCATAGTTTCCACTGTTCTCCATGGATCCACTCTCATGTTGAAATAAGGTTCATCATAAAATTGTCTTCATTCTTTGTATAAATTGCAATTACCTTCCTGGTGATTTATTTGTTTAGTATTATGAGAACCACAAGCTGAGAAGGCCAGCTGTCCATGAAATCACCTTTTTTGTTACCTTTTGTCACTTAATGGAACCAGCTTCACGAATTGCTTCTCTGAAGAGCTACCCTTCCATTTTGGCTGTAGCTTCTTTATGTTTTCTGGTTTCACTTATAGTGAGAATGACAATATAGATGTCTTCTAGTAGTATATCAAATCATCGGTCAGATATAACCTTTAAAAAGACACTCAAGAGTTAAACTAATGTTTGCAGATGGTCTAAGAACTATGTTATTCTTCAGATTCCCCTGCCACTGTTAGGGATAGGGTTAAGGACAGGGATATGGACTAAACTCATGCTTTCATTGATGTCAGAAATTCTCAAATGAGGTGACATTCTTTACCAATGCGGTCCAGAGCCTTCTCTGCAACTTATAGCCTTAGAGTTGCCTAGAATACCATGAGGTTGAGTACCTTTTGTACCTCATGTACCTAGTACATGAGCCATATGTGTTAGAAGTAGGACTGTCATTTTGTCATATGAAATATGATTTGATTTTATTTGCTTCTGTATTGTTCTTTTAAAATTGATTTATATGCACTTCGGGAAGCTTTCTGCTCAATACTATAGTATCGTAGCATATTATAATAATAACTCAGTTATAGTCAGGAATGTGCTGGTAAATGTTTAACAACAAGGTCTGGGAAGGGGGAGTATACATCACACACTTTTTTTTTTTTTTGGTGTGTGGGGCAATTGGGGTTAAGTGAATTGCCCAGAGTCACACGGAGAGTGAGTGTTATGTGTCTGAGGTCGGATTTGAACTTGGGTCCTCCTGACTCCAGGGCCAGTGCTCTGTCCACTGTGCCACCTAACTGCTCCTACATCACACACTTTTAAGGTTAATCTGCATTATTAATGTTTTCTTCATCAATGAAACAATAATAGTAGGTGCCAGTTTCCAAGGTGTAAATGCTCATGCTGAAAATTTAACAATTGGCGAACTAGTTTATGATGACTCCAGCATGGCCCTAGTTATAGGGCACTTCACTGGTTAGAAAGTACTTTCCTCAGAATAACCCTGTGAATTGGTGCAAGTATTATCCCCATTTGATGGATGAAGAAATTGACTCAGAGAATTTAAATGACTTGCCCATAGCCACATAATATTAGAGTCACATCTTAAACCTCAGTTTCCAGCCAGCATTCTTTCTAGTACATTGTGAATATCACCTGAAGGCAATTAAAACATGGGTGTTCTCTAAAAAGGCTGAGATCATCAGTTCCTTATCAGAAATGTAACCCTCTTTTCTAGCTTTGTTTCTATGGCACAATCAGATCATACTTTCAACTTGGAGCAATTTCTAGAACATAACATGCTGTGACATGAAGACTACTTAGCATCTCTGAGGTCCTTTTTGTAATAAGTAGCCTGATTCCCTGAATCCTGCCCTCCTTCAGTTCTCATTTGACCTCTGCTATCTGAAGACTTGACACTGCCCTAGGCTCTGGAGCCGGAGATTTGGCTCCTAGGAGGGAGAAATAGAAAGAACCAAGGATCAATATTTATGACATATTTTATTATTATTATTATTTAATTAATGTCAATGAGTAGTGATTGATTGTGATATTATTAATTAATAATAACCTTTGAATCCCCCTTGTTGCAATGCTTTGTATATCCTGGGCTCTAAATAAATATTGGATGAATGGATGAATACACAGACCTTTGTCTGAATGTGGTCTAACCAAATTCTTGCAATGCAGATACAAATATGTAAAAGCAGTTTTGTTTGGGAGGCTTTTCTTCCAAATTTAGGCAAGAAAAATATCTCAGATCTAGAAAATTCAATGGGAAGAGATTTTGTTCTGTTTCCCAGCAGTCAAAATGAGTAGTGGATAAGAATATCATTGTTATTATTATAAGTAATTTGTTGTTGTTGTTTGTCCTTCATTTTTGAAGAGGACTATGACATAAGGGAGATGATGCCTTGACATGCAAGTGAATTAAAGTGAGAGAGGGCGGTACAAAGTTACCAGCCTCAGTCCTTCGGAGCTATCTGGGTCCAGTGGTGATATATAGATCAGAACAACTGGAAATGGCCCTGGATGCAGTTGGAGACCTTGGCCTTTTCAAGCTAAGGTCTTTCCTAGGTCTCAGTTTGTCTGAGACAACACTCCTTCAGTGATTAAGGCTTAATAAGAATTGAGGCAGAGAATGGCCTCTTTACCTAATCGAAATAAACAAATATTAGAAGTAGTAACAATAACCTACATTTACAAAGCACTTTCCTTGCAATCGCCTTGTGAGGCAGGTACTTCAATATTATGATCCTCATTTTAAATATGAAAAAACTGAGGCTTAGAGAGGTTCATACTCACCTAGGATCACACAACTAATAATTGTCAGAGGCAAGTTTTGAACCCAGGCTTTCTGATTCCAAGTCTAGTGTTCTTTCCACCTCAGCTACTACCTAGATGTGGAGGAGAAGCTTCTTCCCACTGCTTCTACCAGATTCTCCATTTCTCCTCCTAGAGGTATGCTTGCTGCTTTTTAGTATATTTGATTTTTGGTTTCTTTTTCAGGGTCAATCAGAAAAGAAACTACCTCTATTCTGCCCCACCATAAAACAGAAGCCATAGAACTGAAGCCTCAGCTAGAACTCCTTCTGTCTCATTTCAACATCTGCTACAACATAGAGGATCTAAAGAATTCTGCTGACGAGATGGAGCTCTTTTCCCTGGTACTTGAAAAACTCTGTATCTAAATGCAGGTGTTCTAAAAGAGAAGTGTGAAAGCAAGACTGGAGTCCAAGGAAGAGAAAGTGCTCCAAGAGAGTCCCCCCACAGAGGGGTCCAAATAGAGAGAGAGCTGTTTCCATAGTCCCTATAGACCACAGAAGGGGAGATTCCTCCAACAAGGAGCCTTTCCCCACTGACACTGTCACTCCCAATCATCTTCAGCACAGCCCTAGTCAGTGGGAACCAATCAGAAATTTCCTGTGCCATCCCAGCAAGATGTTTGTCTCTTTGGAAGGGGCCGGAGCACATGTCTAGCTCCTTGGGAGGTCCTCCAGCTCTACAAATTAGGGATTTCCTTTATCACTCCATTACACAGGGAAAAAATATATATTTAATTAAAAACATTAAACATCAGTGCAAACAACAAAATTTATTTAGCTACTATTTAAATGATTTTCATGCATAAAATATAATAACATTGTTTATCATTCCCTCTAAGTCCCCATTTAGGATTTTTAAGGATTCCTGCTCTCACTACTTTTACTTGGTATAGCATGAGGAAATTCTATCAACTGTAATGAGACAGGGGAAATATATTAACAAAGATTAACTTTAGAAATGAAGAGGTCAAAATATCATTTGCAGATGACATGATGGTGTTACCTATAAAATCAATCACCTCAGCTCAAAGGCATTTTAGAATACAATGTTTGCTATTATCCTAGAACCTGGTGAACCAATGGTCACTTTTTCAGTCACCAAATTCCTGATGCTTCCTCTGGGACTCTTACCTCCCTTTCCCTGTCCCTTTTAGGTTGTTCAGAAGTTTCAGAGCATCTTCTGTGAACAACAGAGATTGAAAATATTTCCAGCCTATGATGTGAAGGTGGCTAAAGTTGAAAACCAGGATTTATTAAAACCTAGCATGACTTTTAAAAAGACAGCCAATTGGATTCCCTTCATAAAGGTAAAGATAGCTACCTGCTCCTGGTCTTGTGTCTCTTTATGGTGGCAACTGACAGATAAATTTCCAGGATGTCATGCTACTAAGCAGTTTTCAGAACCAACAGGTCTCCATCCCCACTCCTGGAGCAAGTCCTGCAGGATGTGGGGAGAATCCAACACAGATTCTAGGTATCTTGGGCTCATAGGCTTATAAATCTGTTGCTAGAAGGGACTTCAGAGGCCATCTAGTTCAATCTCCTCATTTTAAAGATAAGGAGACTAAGTCTCAGAGAAGTTAAGTGACTTTCCCAAAGTCACACAGGTAGTAAGCATCAGAATTGGGATTTGAACCTAACATGCATGTATTTTTGACTCATAATGTGCATATGTCTGCACCAATTCATGTTATCTGTTAGCATGTCACATATACATATGTGTCAGTAAATGTCAGTATATGTATTGCTGATGTACCCAATATGTATATATTGTCACTGTATACATGTGTCTATGTGTCACTATATTCGTGTTTCAGTATATGTGTGTATACATAAGAGTGTCAGTGTATGTTAATAATACCTGCATCAGTGTATATTAACACAAGCCTAGCAGTTGGACTAACCTTATGTGTCACTGTCAGCTAAACTAGTATGAATTTTCCAGAGCCATTTACATTTTGGAAGAATAAGTAATTCTTTCAAATAGAATTGAGAGGGATTGCTTTCTAATGGCACAATTTCAAAGAGATATTTTGGAGCAGGGAAGTTTTTCCTAAATCTTCAGATCACATTTTCTGCTCACGCATATACTTGATTATGATATATTTAATATCCTTCGTAACTAAAGATGTTGCAGTATGTGTCTCAAACTGAGCTTCTGCATTTATGAGAGGTGTGCCCCAATGGTCAGCACCAGCTGCCACTGCAGCTGCTACTGCTGTGGTGTCTGTCTGTGTATCTATGAACTTACTGTACTGTTCCCACTCTCACGGTATCTTAGCTCTCTGACAAAATTCCTCATCCCAGCCTCTACCTTTAATCATGCATTTCATTATAGTCTGAAACTTGACTGTTTGGGGGAATAATACTTGAGAATTTGTTACATCATGATGATGATGATGATGGTGATGATGAAATCGTCACACAGATTAAGCTGAAACTTGATCCTTGGCAACAGAAGCTTTTGACCAAACTAAAAGAACGAAACAGAATCGATGCATTGATGCAACTGCACACAAAGTTTTTGAAGGTGAGGCTTGTTCATTTTTAAATACTCTCAATCTGTCTTGCTGGAGTCACGTCCAAGAGATCTTAACTTTATTACTTAAATGTGAGTGCGATGACTTATATGAAGGACATCTCTAACAATGATGACAAGTTTGGTCTTGCAGGGAGTAAGTGTAGCCTGATAGAAAGCAATGTGGTTGGAGGGTCAGAAGACTTGACTTCTCTCTCTAGTCCTGGCTCTCCCACCAACTGCTTAAATGTGATTTTGAATAAATCATTCGATATCTCTAGATCTTGTGGTATCATAGGAATTAGAGGGGAAAGGGCCACAAAGATTGTCTAATCTAACCCCCTCTCTTCACAAATAAGGAAACTGTGGGATTAAATGGCTTTCCCTAGGTTAGAGGAGTAGTAAAAAGGGGAATTGTGATTGAAAGCATACTCTTTCTGACTCCAGAGCCAATCCTCTTTTCATCACCCTATGTTGCCTTGCATTTTCCTTAGCTGCAAAATGAGGATCTTAGATTAGATGGTGTTTTAAATGCCTTCTGGACAGCTAGACAGTGGCTAGAGTGCCAGGCATGAAGAGAACAAATCTTATTAAAATAGCTTGAAGTAGCACCACATCATGCTATTGAGAAAAAGTGTGGTGCTTCTCCTGACCATTTGTCCTCTTCTTTGTTCCCATTGAGGTTTCCAACTCACTGCGAGTGATGGAGGCACTGCAGGCTCATGCATCAGCAACCCTGGAGCCAGCTTCCCCGCTTCATTCCTTTGTGAATCCCCGGGGTGTGGACCAGTGCACCTATGATCGAATCTGGGAGGAAATTTATAGCAACATCAACCTTCACCAGGTATTACAGCTAGAAGTAATGGGCACACCTCACAGCAAGCACGGAGGGCTGTGTATGTAGGAAATATGCAACATTAGCATTTTGCTTTGAGAACTTTTTGAGTGGCCCTTCCTAGAAGAGCTAGCTTCATCATCAACATCATCCAAAACAAGAAACACTTAATTGTTCAGCACTCACTATCAGATGTCAGTGGATACAAAGAGACTCTTGCCCTCAAGGGGATTAAGCTCTATTTGGGAAGAAAGGACCTATGTTTTAAAAGACAGACAATAATTAAACGGAACATAGATTGTGTGCCAGTAAAAGAGAGGCAGAAGAAAAATAAATTGTGGTCAGAGGGAAGTGCCAAGTTTTAAAGCTAAAGAGCTAGAGCAGCTCTTGAGTAACAGCAGTCAGACAGGGCATGGTAATGCCAGTGGGTGATGCTGTGGTCCGTGGGGTCGCAAAGAGTCGGACATGATTGAATGAATGAACAACAACAATAACTCCAGTGGGTAGCTAGCATATTGAAGATACAGTATGGTGTAGCAAATGGAGCTCTGGACTAGGAGTCAAGGAGACCTATGTTCAAATCCTGCCTCAGAGACTTCCATGCTAAGTTACTGGGTGTCATTTGTAAAAAAAAAAAAAAATAAAGGTGCTGGGTTTGATGCCTTGTAAAGTCCCTTCTAGCTCTAAATATACAATCTTATTAGACTGAGAAGATTGGAATGAAGCTGGGACCACTGTAATAGAGAGTGGCTATAGCAATAGAGTTGAAGCGTCTCTATACAGATGACTCCAAAGCAATATAGTCATCTTTATTCTCTCTTGAGCTCTAGTCTTACATTGCCACTAGTGGCCAATTACCTCCACCTAGATGTCCTGCTGGAACCTCGAACTCATCCCCTTATTCCTAAAATTGCCCTGACTCCATTATTTCTCCACCATCTTTCCAGTCACTTACACTTGAAATAATGATGTCATCTTCAACTCTTTTCCCTCCCTTCCCCCCATCCTTTTGATTCAATCTCTACAGTACCTCTCACATCATGGCCTTCCTTTCTATTTTACGTAGTGGTTTAGGCTTTTATTACATCTCACCTCATCTTCATAAATGGTTCCCCAACCTTTAATCCCTCCCCTTTCTAGTCCATTCTTCACATAGCTGCCAAAAATAATCTATTAAAGTACATGTCTGGCTGTGTCACTCCCCTGCTCAACAATCTTCATTAGTTCCCTGTTGCCTCTAGAATATGATATAAACTCTTAGCCAGCCTTATTTCATATTACTGTCTTTCACATGCTCCATGTTCCACTCTACAAACGGATACTAATTGTTCCCTGATCTTTTCCTGCCTCCATATTTTTGCATAAACCACCTCTTGTACCTTCTTATATCTCTCTGTTGGAATCCTTCTCTTTCTTGAATCGATCAAGAAGCTTTTAATAGTTACTATGTGCCAGTAACCTTGTTAGACCCTATACAAATATAAAAACGAAATAGACCTTGCCCTCAAGGAGTTCACATTCTGAGGGAAATAACATATACATATATAATATATATCATATACCATATACCATATATACTTACATACATATCTGTATATACATGTAGTATCTGTATATATGTATATACAATATATATTTTTTAAAATTTTTATTGGATATGTGGTTTTACAGAGGTACAGATTCCCAGTGATGAATTTCCTTCAGCAATGCAGAATGATGCCTCTCCAACCTGTGGTCTTAGAGAGTTGCCTGGGGCACTGAAGGGTTAAATGCTTTGGCCAAAGGAAGGAAGGAAAGTAAAAAAGAAGGAAGAAAGGAAATAAACATTTATTAAATGCCTATTATGTACCAGCTATTGTGCTAAGTGCTTACAAATATTATTTCATTTGGTCTTTGTAACAAGCCTGAGAGGTGATAGGTGCCATTATTATCCTCATTTTATAGTTAAGGAAACTGAGGCAAACAGAGGTTAAGAAACTTGCTCAAGGTCACACGGCTAGTATCTGAGGCTACATTTGAACTCAGGTCATCCTGACTCCAGGTCCAGGACTTTACTCATTGTGCTACCTAGCTACGTCTCTATGTATCTGAGTCAAGCCTTCAGCATATATATGTTTATATATCTTGGATAGACACTGCAGAAGGACAGTGAACTGGGCCCAGAATGGAATAGCACCAAAAGAATATTGACTTAGGAAAAGCTTGCACTTAGGAAAACTGTTAACGATGGTCTTATTATCTGTTCACATGCCTCTGTACAAAATATAGGGGAAAGAACCTGGACCTGTGATTTCATTGATGATGGGAACCTGTGGACAAGGAAACTCCCTCTACTAAAGCAGGGCAGCACCTTCCCTGTAGCTTATTGTCTTAGATATCTGCCTAAGAACGACGAAAGGTTAAGGGACTTGCTCAGGGTCACACAACCAGTATGTATGTATAAGAGGAAGGATCCCCACTCAGGTTTTTCTTTCTCTGAGATCAGCTCTCTCTACACAAAGGTTTGGTTTTCTCTATACAAAACGGACACAAATAGAAAAAAGCATTTCAGATAGATCAGGGGTTCTTAATCTATGTGAGTGTGTATGTGTGTGAGATGGATTTATTTACAATCTGGTAACACAGATCCCTTCTCAGAACAATGTTTTTAAATGCATTAAATAAAATATGTAGGATTACGAAGAAAACTAACCATATTGAATACAGTTATCAAAATACTTTTAAAAACACATGTTCAGGGAGCCCAGGTTAAGAACTCCTGACCTAGACAATAAGTGTTTGTTGAATTTCATTGAAAGCAGGAAATGCTGGGAATAGAGAGCAGTAACCACAGTGGAAGGAGGAAATCCAGGCAATAGTGAGTGAGCTAGGAGAGGGCTCCTTCTCCTTTCACCAGGTCTCCAGTGGTCGTGCCCACTGAGGGAGTTAGCCATTATTT
The DNA here is from genome assembly GCF_900497805.2 of Vombatus ursinus. Taxonomy (NCBI): domain Eukaryota; kingdom Metazoa; phylum Chordata; class Mammalia; order Diprotodontia; family Vombatidae; genus Vombatus; species Vombatus ursinus. The sequence continues at coordinate 36,865,054 of NW_020940360.1, forward strand.
TCTCTTTATCTCTGCTACTGCTTTCCTGTATTTGCAGAGGTAACAACATTTGCCTGTAGCAAAAGGAAATATAGAGAGACCTTTGGCAAAGGTGTGGGTTGTATAAAACTGCCCAAACGTTGAAAAAGTAAGAAAACCACTTCCTCTGGCCCTTCACTGACTCACAAATGTTGTTCTTGGAACTGGCCAAGGAGGAAACACAGCTCTGGGTACTGGACACATAAAACATTTTACAGTAAGAAGGCCTTAAGGAGTCTTAGGAGCCCTTCCACCTCAGGGTCCTGAGGGGTAAATCATCATCTTCACATCTTAGAAGCTCCTCAAGTCTTGAAAAAGGGGAAAGTGTCCAGCCCTCAGCCTGGGCTCCCATTATCTGAGGAGAGGAAATGCTTAAGAACAGCTGCATAACTACCAAATTGTTTTCTATTTTACCTAAACAACATCTACCTTCCTACATATACTGTTTCATAGAAACTTCAACGTTTCAGTTCATTGGGATCATTGTGTCATGTAGTGGGGCCTTCTCCATACTCCCTGACTTCTAGAAAACAGCTCCTCATGTGGCCTTTGGCATGGAGATCAAGGTCAACATTAACCACTATAAGGAGCTGCAGGAGTGTGAATCTTATCACAAAGTGTTCTGTTGTTGGTTTGTAAAGTCCTGAATGAATTTTAACAACTGCATACTGACACATATCCCTCAGAGATGTCAAAAGAAACTCTTCTGAAGTTGTCAAGTCACAATACTTATCTGGTTAACACTGATTTGAAGGAAGAGAGCAAACATTTATTAAGCTCCTGCCTGTCCAGCACTGTGCTAAGTGCTTTACAGATATCATCATTTCACAACAATGCTGTTATTATCCCCATTTTACAATTGAGGAAACTGAGGCAAGCAGAGGTGAAGTCACTTGCCCAGGGTCATATAGCTAGTAAGCATCTAACAACTAATTTGAACTCATGACTCCAGGCCCAGCACTCTATCTACTGGGTCAACCTAACTGCCCTAGAAGCATTAATTGAGAACCTATTGGGAGAAGCTAGCTGGATCTGTATTTGCATATGAGCAACTTCTTTTTTCTTTAGCTGATGACAAAAGAGTGAGCTAAATAAATTTTCAAGGTTCCTTCTAATCCTCTGGTTCTCATCTATTTTGTTAAACCAAGCAAAAAAAAAAAACAACTATACTGGCTCTAAAAAAAATAGCATGCTAAGAAATCAGGGGCTGGGTAAATATTCTAATAAAAGACTCTATTTTGATACTTGGTTTGAATGTAAGCTCCCCGAGGTTAGAGACTGTTTTGTTTTTCTCTTTATATCATTCACACAAATTCTTGGAAGTAAAGGATTATATCATTTTTGTTTTTGTATTCCTAAGGCCCAGCCTGGCACATAATGAAGTGATTAATAAGTGTTTGCTGATTGTTTGGTTGATGGATAGATGCAGTGGATGGGTGATTTCATCAGCACACATTTCTTCACCAATACAAATCATCCTGTGTGGTTTGTTGTTATGCTCCATAAAGAATCCCTCCAAGGAACCGGAGGTCCACCTGTATTATCTGTCATGCCTTGCTATAAGTCCTCATTGCTGTTTTTTGTTTTTAATTTTTATTTTTAGTTTTCAACATTTACTTCCACAAGATTTTGAGTTCCAAAATTTTCACCCATCTCACCCCTCCCCCCACCCCAAGATGGCATGCATTCTGAATATCCCTTCCCCTAGTCTGCTTTCCCTGCTATCTCTCCCCCTCTTCCCCTTCTGTTTTCCTGTAGGGCAGGATAGATTTCTGTACCCCATTTCCTGTATTTCTTATTTCCCAGTTGCATGTAAAAACATTTTTTTTAAACATGTGTTTTTAAAACTTTGGGTTCCAAATTTTCTCCCTTCCTCCCTCCCCACCCACCCTCATTGAAAAGGCAAGCAACTCAATATAGGTTATACATGTGCAGTTATGCAAAACACTTCCATAGTAGACATGCTGTGAAAAACTAACTGTATTTCCTTTAATCCTATCCCACCCCCCCCTTCTATTCTTTCTTTTGACCCTGTCCCTTCTCAGAAGTATTTGCTTCTGATTACCCCCTTTCCCAATCTGCCTTCCTCTCTATCATCCCCCTACTCTCTTGTCCCCTTCCCCTCCTATTTTCCTGTAGGGTAAGACAGATTTCCATACCCAATTGAGTGTGCATGTTATTCCCTCCTTAAGTCAAATCCTATGAGAATAAGATTCACTCATTCCCTCTCACCTTCCCCCATTTCCCCTCCACTGTAAGAGCCTTTTCTTTTCTGTTTTTTTTTTGTGAGATAATTTACCCCGTTCTACCTTTCCCTTTCTCCTTCTCCTAGTATAATCCTCTCTCACCCCTTAATTTTATTTTCCAGATATGACCCTTTCATGTTCAACTCACCCTGTACCCTCTATCTATCTATCTATCTATCTATCTATCTATCTATCTATCTATCT
>NW_020940360.1:36867531-36919402 GCF_900497805.2 Vombatus ursinus
TCTATCTATCTATCTATCTATCTATCTATCTATCTATCTATCTATCTATTTATCTATCTATCTATCTATCTATGTATATATATACATACATATAATTTTTTACTTCCAATTACCCTAATACTGACAAAGGTCTCATGAGTTACAAATATCATTTTTCCATGCAGGAATGTAAACAGTTCAACTTTAATAAGTCTCTTATGATTTCTCTTTCTGTTTACCTCTTCATGTTCCACTTGAGTCTTGTATTGGAAAGTCAAATTTTCTATTCAGCTCTGGTCTTTTCATCAAAAATGCTTGAAAGTCTTCTATTTCACTGAATGACCATTTTTTCCCCGGAAGAATTTTACTCAGTTTTGCTGAGTAGATGATTCTTGGTTGTAATCCTATCTCCTTTGCCCTCCGGAATATTATATTCCATGCCCTGTGGTCCCATAATGTAGAAGCTGCTAAATCTTGTGTTATCCTGATTGTGTTTCCACAATACTTGAATTGTTTCTTTCTGTCTGCTTGTAATATTTTCTCCTTGACCTGGGAGCTCTGGAATTTGGCTACAATATTCCTAGGAGTTTTCCTTTGGGGATCTCTTTCAGGAGGAGATCGGTGGATTCTTTCAATTTCTATTTTGCCCTCTGGTTCTAAAATATCAGGGCAGTTTTCCTTGATCATTTTTTGAAAGATGATGTCTAGGCTCCTTTTTTGATCATGGCTTTCAGATAGTACAATAATTTTAAGTTCTCTCTCCTGGATCTATTTTCCAGGTCAGGTGTTTTTCCAATAAGATATTTCACATTGTTTTCTAATTTTTCATTCTTTTGGATTTGTTTTACAGTGTCTTGATTTCTCATAAAGTCACTAGCTTCCAATTGCTCCGTTCTAATTTTTAAGGAAGTATTTTCTTCAGTAATCTTTTGGACTTCTTTTTCCATTTGTCCAATTTTGTTCTTTAGGGTATTCTTCTCTTCATTGGCTTTTTGGACCTCTTTTGCCATTTGGGTTAGGCTATTTTTTAAGGTGTTATTTTCTTCCATATTTTTTTGGGTCTCCTTTAGCAAGCTGTTAACTTGCTTTTCATGATTTTCTTGCATCACTCTCACTTTTTCCTCTACTTCTCTTACTTGCTTCTCAAAATCCCTTTTGAGCTCTTCCAAGGCCTGGGACTGATTCATATTTTTCTTGGAAGTTTTGGATGTAGGAGCTTTGACTTTGTTTTCTTCTTCTGGTTGTATGTTTTGATCTTCTTTGTCACCAAAGTAAGATAATATAGTCTGACTCTTTTTGTGCTGCTTGTTCATGATCCCAACCAGTTACTTGAGTTTTAAACTCTTTGTTAAGGTAAGAGTCTGTTTCCAATGTGGAGAATGTACTGTCCCAAGCTTTGGGGGTTTGTACAGCTGTTTTCAGAGATGCTTCTAGGGACCTGAAAAGTGTCAGTTCTTTCAAGGTGCTATGATAAGGGGCGAGGTGTTTCCTCTCCACCACCACAACAAGCTCCACCATGCCAGTGCTCTTCCTCACCCCAGGACCACCCCTCAGAACTGCGACTCAGATCCAAGCACGGGCAAAGCAAGAGATTCCTGCCTCAGGCCTGGCAAAGAGATCCTTGCAATTCCCCTCTGATAAACCACTCGATTCCCCCTCAGTCTGTGGGCAGGAAGCTCAGGACACAGTCGCTGCCCCAAGGGCATGCTCTGTACTTGTGGCTGAAACCTAGCTTCTTCTCTCACCGCAGTAACAGACTTTTCCCACTGACCTTCTAAGTTGTCTTTGGTGTTCGTGGGTTGAGAAGTCTGGAAACCGCCACAGCTGCCCGCGATTCAGTCCTCTGAGGCCTGCTCCAGGGTCACTGCAGCCTGCACGCCCATGCCAAACTGTACTCCTCTTCCAGCCCAGCATGATATACCTTTCCAGTCAGCCGTGCAGGTTGTCTTGGGCTGGAAATTTGTTTTACTCTGTTTTTTTGAGGGTTCTGCTGTTTTAGAATTTGTTTAGAGCCACTTTTTATAGATGTTTGGAGGGGTTTGGGGGAGAGCTCTAGTAAGTCACTGCTTTCCCTCTGCCATCTTGGCTCCGCCCCCCCCATTGCTGTTTTTACAATAATTCTTGCATGCACTGGTAATATGCTTTGAGCTGGCTTATATACCAACCTTTCCCTTTGGGGCATCTGAATTTTTCATTCTTCCAAGATTGTTGTATTCCTTGATTCCTAGCCAAATGGCAGCATAGAGAGAATACTGATAGTAAAGAAAAACCTTTTATGGCAACAAACGTTTGAGGATTATTAAAAGACATATCCTCAATATGGTCCAGCCCAATCTCACCTACTCAGTTCTGGACCCAGACCATCACCTTCTGTATAGTCCAAGATTCACAGAATACAGGCTGCCTCTCTAACTGAATGTCACAATCTGGGCAATGTTCATTTTTCACCCATTTTGGGGTTTTGAGTGTAGGTGATTAGACCAATCTCTTTGATTGAGATTAGTCTAATAATAATAATTTTTTAAAACTTCATCTTACTACTAAGTATACATTCTCATCTCATGTAATATTCTGTGAGTAAAAATGTTCTTTGCCTACTATGCTTGGGAGGCTAAAATTTCACATTTAAAAAATGAGTGCATACTTGCTTGGGCACTACTTCTTTGGTTTTGTTCAAAGTAGCTGTCTTCTTGGGGCAGCTAGGTGGCGCAGTGGATAGAGCACCGGCCCTGAAGTCAGAAGGACCTGAGTTCAAATCCGCCCTCAGACCAAACACTTGAAACATACTAGCTGTGTGACCTTGGGCAAGTCACTTAACCCCGATTGCCTCCCAAAACAAAACAAAACAAAGTAGCTGTCTTGTTAAGGTGACCTGAACTAATGGTTCCTGAAGATAATCAGTCCTGTAATGCCCAGTTTAACATGTCAGGGAAGTATTGTCTCTAAACAAAGTGTATATAATTGGAATCTCAGCTCTCTGCTCTTCTTTCATTCCCAAGGGGATAGCTAGATGGTGCAGTAGATAAAGCAGTGGGCTTGGAATCAGGAAGCCTCAAATTCAAATTTGACCTCAGATGCCTACTAACGATGTGACTTTGGACATGTCATTTAATATCTTGTTTTCATAGTTTTCTCATCTGTAAAATGGGAATAATAATAGCACTTACTTCCCAGATTTGTTGTGAGGATAAAATGACATAATAATTATAAAGTGCTTAGCACAGTGCCTTGCACTGTAAGTGCTAAATAAATGATTTTGGTTGTTCAGTCATTTCAGTCATTTCCAGCTCTTCATGATCTCATTTGGGATTTTCTTGGCAAAAATACTGGAGTGGTCATTTCCTTCTCCAGCTTATTTTACAGATGAGGAAACTGAGACAAATAAGGTAGAGTGACTTGGCCAGGGTCACACAACTAGTGAGTGTCTGAGGCTGGATTTCAGCTCACAAAGATGAATCTTCCTTACTCCAGGTCCAGCACTCTGTTCACTATGCCACCTAGTGATGATGATAATGATGATGTTACAGATTTTATCATTGGCCCTAGGAAAATATATATGTATATAGAGAGATAGATAAGTTATTATAATTACTTTGGATTCTAGTCAATACTTCTTTTTTACATTTATCTTGTTCTAAGTGGTTCTAAATGTTCTATGTTTTCTCATCTATAAAACATTTGATTAGACATTTTTTTTCCTGTGCAATTTATTTCTGTGAGCTGTGCTCCACCCTCTTTCCCCTGAGGCTGTGCCTCTCTCCTTTGTTCCATCATATCCAGTAAATGATGCCTCTCCCTCACTTTTGGCATAGACTAGCTATACAGTAGGTCTTTCATGTTTTCCAGTCATTTCATGAAAATATCTTCTGTCGTAACCTGAGTTCACCATTATGTTTCCACCTCCAAATGGTTCTCTATAATTTTAGGACCCACTGAAATGGCTACTGTCTGATGAGAAAAAGATCATGGCCAATAGCTTTAATTCTGAGACCACACCAGCCATCCCAGAGACAGGAGCCCAAGGGAACCACAAGCCACTGAGCTGATGATATACTTAGCTGATCTCTTCCCCTTTCCCCTCATACCTACCCACTCCATGTTTTTTTCATTGCACCTGGACAAACAGTGTGGAATAGTGGAAAGAGCATTGGACTTGGAGTCAGAAGAAATCTCTGTTTGAATCCTACCTCTGACACTGATGAGTTGTGTATTCATGAGCCTCAGTTTCCTTAACCATAAAATGAGGATAATAATACCTGTTGTACTTCCTTTATAGGTCATTATGAAGCTTAAATGAGATCTTCATAAATATTTTGTAAACTTTTAAGTACTATGTAAATGTCAGCTAGGTGGCCTAGTGGACAGAGTACCAGACATGGAATCAGGAAGACTTTAGTTCAAATCCTGCCTGTGAAACTATTATGCTCCCCTACTTTACACTTGAAGAACCTGAGAGGTTAAGGACTTGCCTAAGTTAACATAGTCAGTATCTGAGGCTGGATTTGAACTCAGATCTTCCAGACTCCAGCCCCAGCATGTGGCCTAGCTTCCTTGGAGATAAGGCTTGCATGTGCAAAAGATGTATGAGTTTTAGTTGACCCTAAACTCAATATGAATCAACAGTGTAGATAATGCATCCCTTAGTTTTCATTAAGAGGAGTCTTATGTCAAGAAGGAGAAAAGTAGTAGATCCACGGTATGCTTTTCTGGTCAGACCACCTTTGGAGTATTGTATCCAATTCTAGATGCTATATTTTAGAAAGGAAATTGATAAACTGGAACATGCCCAGAAGAGAGTGACCAGGATGGTGAGTGGATTCAGTCATCTCATATGAAAGTCAACTGAAGGAACTATGGATGTTTAGTTTAATGGTAGAGAAGATTTAGAGAGGACATGATGACTGCCTTACTATTTGAAGGATTGTCCTGTGGAAAAGAGATTAGATTTGCTTTGTTTGGCCCCAGGGCACAGAGCTAAGAGCAGTCAGTGAGTGTAGTAGAGGCAGTACAGTGCTCTATGAGGCGAAAGCTCCCCAAAATAAGAACTGTACAGAAATGAAATGGGCTACCTCAACAGGTAGTGAGTTCCCTATCATTCAGTGCCTTAAGGTAGAACCTGTGAAAATGATTTCTTAGGGTTGTTATTCAGAAGCAAGGCCCCAGTCCTTGGGGAAGTTGATCCATCTGTCTTTGGAGCTCCCACACACTTGATTGGTGACAGTGTGTGCACGACTAGCCCAACTAAGCTTCCTCTGTTTACTGGCTGGCCCTAGACACCAGACCAGGGGGAGCCTGCGGCGTCAAGGCCACATGTGGCCCTCTGGGTCCTCAAATGCTGCCCTTTGACTGAATCCAAACTTCATAGAACAAATCCCCTTCATAAAAGGATTCATTCTGTAAAACCTGGACTCAATCAAAAGGCCACATCCAAGGACTTAGAAGGCCACATGTGGCCTTGAGGCTGCAGGTTCCCTGCCCCTACACCACACCATGCATCAGCTTCACATTCCATCCACATGGGCTATCTTAACTTTTGCTTTCTAACACTGACCTGATTCTTACCACCTGGGTCAGCATCCTCCATGCCAGGCCTGAAACCTGGATTTCCATACCTGCTCTTCTAGAATCCAGGCCCCAGTCTCTGTGGAAATTAATGCACCTATCTGTGGAGTAGTACAGTGGAGAGAACATGGACTCTAGAGGCTGAAGACTTGGATTTGATCCCTGGCCCTGCTACTCACTACCTCTGTGTCTTTGGTTAAGTCACATTACATCTCTAGCCTCAGTTTCTCTTCTATGAAATGAAGGAATTGGACTAAATGACCTCTAAGAGCCCTTCTAGCTCCAAAGCTTTGATCCTGTGATCTCTTTTAGCAAAAATGACAGCTGGGGTTAAGGAGAAAGTAAGGACTTTGGGAATTTTTTTTAATGCCCATACATTCACAAATTTAGAGTAGAAAGAGACCTTAGTCTTTAGAGGGAGCTAATTCAATCCCTCATTTAACTGATAAAGAAACTAAGGCCCAGAGATCAGATTTTATATTCATCAGAGTCTATTTTATTTTTAAATTCCTATTCTCTCCATGTGGTATATAATTTTAAAAATCAGCACAAAGCCAAGTGAAATTACACAGTAAGCCTTCTGCAAATAAACAAAGACTCAGTGTTTTTATTCTTGGTAAATCACATCTATTTTCCTCAGTGCTCTTCAATGCACACTACACACTATGGACATATAAGTTGTTGAGTTTCCAAGGAAGTGGCTAAATTCCTGGAGAAAGGAAGAGATGAGGAGTTTGTGGAAGGGTTTACAACCTCTATAATCCCTCAGGAACATCACACATTACCTTCATTTGCCAGATAGTATATCATTGCTGGGTTTAGATATCAATAAAAAAAATTAAAAGAGAAAGAAACCAAGCAAATAAAGTCATGTTATCATCAGTAACTCCCATTAAAGTCCTCTTTTGATACCTCAAAGGTCATGAAGGTGACCTTGAGTTGTGAGAAGCTATGCCCACACCAAGTACAAGCTCTGGCAAGATCTACCAAGTTGGAAAGGCTCAAGAAGAGGCCAGGTGATAGCATATCTGTCATCCAAGGAACAGTGCAGAAGGGTTCGTTATCACAAAAATTGTAAATAGTCACAAAATTGATTTAGCCACAGAAGCTCATAAAGACTAACATGTGGAGGAGTTGTGATCTCCATTGGTGGAAAAAATGGCCAAATTACTGAAATCATGGGTTCTTGAAGCACAAGGATAAATAATTCAAATCTTCCCAAGCTTTATTTTCAAATCAATGATATAGAGGAGAGAGAGAGAGAGATATTAAATGCTCATCATGTGCCAAGCACCATGCTGGAGATACAAATACAAGCAAACCTGACAGTCCCTGCCTTCAAGGAGCTTACGTTCTAACTGGAAGGGCAGTACATAAAGGGGAGCTGAAAAGTTGGGGAAGAACTCTCAGAGCAGTAGGGCATGGTTCTCAGAGGCCCAGTCCCTGGCAAGACAAGGTTAAAGTTGACCTATCAGAGCCAAGGGACCCAGCAGCAGAGTCCAGGTTACAGGTGGGAAGGAGATGGAGATGATAGTCCAAGTAGAAATGGCATGACTGAAAAGATAATCACTTCTGGGGCAGTATAAGAGTCATAGAATTCTAATTAAGTCTTCCTCTTATCCCCTCAGGGAGAAAATACTGAGGAGGAAGATCTTTCCATGGAGGGCAATGGCAGCAATGGACCCCAAATTAGTCCCAGCCATTGTGCTGGGGAACCTTCGAGGAAGAAGAAACAAACAGGGTACATGGGGAAATTATATCACTTCATGCATTTTTTTGGAAACACACAATGCTGATTAATATCTGACTTTTAAGTGTTAGCTCAAAAATATGTGATGCAGGGGGAAAAAAATCCAAATCTGTTGAAGGAAAGATAGAAGGAAGTCAGTAAGAAGAATTTGTGATCTTAATAAGTATGTTTCTTAGGAGAAATTTCTGTTAGCACTGTTGTTATTCTTCATCATCCCCCAGTGAAGTTTCCAAGGGAAGTAATTTACAAAAACCTTTAGATGAATCTTTCAATTTAGAGACTGTGTGGTACAGCAAAAAAGGTTCTAGGCTTGAAGTCGGGCGAACCCTGGGTCTGAATCCTACCTCTGACACTTACTAGATGAAGCCCCACCTCTCTGAGCCTCAGTTTCCCCATTTTAAAAATGAGAATGATAATACCTGTAATGTACCTACCTTACAGAGCTGTTAGTCAACAAGCATAAGTACCTAGCATGGTGCCTGGCACATAGCAGGGGCTTAATTAATGATTATTGATTAAGCACCTGCTACGTGCCAGGCACTGTGCTAAATGCTGGAGATACAAAGAAAGGCAAAAACAATGCCTGCCCTTAAGGAGCTTATATTCTAATAAAGGAAACAACATGTAGAATAGAGGAGATATGTATGTGGTACAGACTAGATGAAAGGTAATCCAAGAGAAGAAGGCACTACTAGCCTCCTTTTCCTAGGATCATAGATTTATTTTGTTTTTGTTTGGAGGCAATTGGAGTTAAATGACTTGGCCACGGTCACACAGCCTAGTAAATGTTGGAGGTTAGATTTGAACTCAGGTCCTCCTGACTCCAGAGCTGGGGCTCTATCCACTGAGCCATCTAGCTGCCCCAAGATCATAGATTCAGAACTAGAAGGGAACTTGAGTCAAATTAAACAACACATGCAAGATGTTTTACAACCTTTAAATGCTATATAAATCTTATTAATTTAGTGTCAATGAAATTTCCAAATCACTTTGAGGAAAAATCAATGTTACATTTCTTTTGTCTGTAAAAGGTACAGTTACCTTGGAGCTCTCCAATTGCTGGGATTCGATGAAGGTGATGAGACTGGTGATAAAAATCCTGTCATGATGAGAGGAGCCTATCTGTCCTTCCTGTACCTTCGGCACCTAAAAATCAGAGAGCTCCAAGTATGTCTAAGAGAGCTGGTTTGTCCAAGGTCATACAGTTAGTCCGGAGCATAGCTTCTGAACCTGCCTTTTTTCTCCATCTTTGTTTCAGCATATCTGCTTAGGAATTCTGAATTATTTCAGATCTGTTGAGCGAACCCTAACAATCCACACCTCAGGCCTTACATCAAATGCAGGGAATCTAGTTTCCAGTGTTGCAGATGCCTGTTGGGTAAATACTGCAAGAGAAGGAGGTTCTGTTGCTATTCGGGGCCTGGGATCTCACCACTATGTGCATTATACACCAGCAGACTACAAGGTGAGATGTTTTATAACTATTCCTTTTTAAGCACAGTATTATGTGCATTCTCTGGTTAGAGAGGCAACTTGGCACAGTGCTTAGAGAGTGGACCTCAGAGCAAGAAAGACCTGGATTTGAATCCTACCTGTGACACTTATTAGTGGTGTGACCTTGGGCAAGTTATTTGACCTCTCAGTGCTCCAGACAACTTTCTAAGACACTTTTCTGTGTCAGGGACCCCTCTGGCAGTCTGGTGAAGTTGATGGGCCCCTTCTAGGACTCACATTTTTAAATGCATAAAGAAAATACATTGGGTTACAAAGAAAATTGATGATATTGAAATAAGTTATCAAAACATTTTTGGCCTGGAAAGACTTGTTTGGTCTGATGCTGAGTGAAGTGAGCAGAACCAAGAGAACGCTGTACACAGTAACAGCCACATTGTGTGATGACTAATGTTGATAAACTTAACCCTTCCCAGCAATACAAGTATCTAAGCATCTACAGAGGCCTTGTGATAGAAAATGCTATCCACATCCAAAGAAAGAACTATGGAAGTTGAATTGCTATTTTTTTTTCCTCTTCTGTTGAGTTTTGTTTCCGCTTTCTGACGGTTCCTCCAATTGGTTTTAAGTTTTACTTACAACATCACTAATGTGAAAATATGTTCAATATGAATGTAAATGTATGTCCTATATCAGATTGTGCGCCATCTTGGAGAGGGTGGTGGGGAGGAAAGGGGAGAAAAATTTTAAACTCAAAAGCATATGGAAGTGATTATTGATAAATCAAAATAAATTAATATAAAAAAACAACATTTTTTCAAAAACAAATTAACACACCCCAGGATAAGGACTCTTGTTCTAAGGTAATGAGTTGCCAAGCAAATGTTGATTTGCCTTAGTAGAAGTTTTGGGAATTCCTGTTACTTATGAAATAAGAGATTCACTTCAAAGTATGCATTCTCTCTCTCTCTCTCTCTCTCTCTCTTTCTGTCTCACTTTCTTTCTCTTTCTCACATCAATAGAAATAGAGGATATTAAGGCTGAAAACAACCATAGAGATCATCTAGCTAGTACTGTCTTTTTTTTTTTACAGATAATTATAAAAATAATAATAAGTAGCATTTAAATAGCACTTTAAGGTTTGAAAAGCACTTTACAACATTACCTCATTTCAACTTCACAACAACCTTGAGAGGTAGATACTATTATGATTCCCATTTTACAGATGAGGAAACTGAGACAGATGATGGTTAAATGGGGTCACATCTGGAAAGTATCAGAGGCAGACTTTTAACTCAGGTCTGACTTCAAGTCCAGCACTCTGTCCATTGAAGAATTTGAGGCCTGGAAGGGTGAAGTGGACAAATGGCCAAGGTCACAAAACTAATGAAAGACCTAGGATTCAAACCCAGGTCCCCTAACTCTGAATCTAATATCCTTCCCACTTTATCCTTTTACTCAAAGTTATCACTCCTGGGACCCCAAGCAAGGCTTTGACAGCAAGAAAATAACTACATGTGCAAAAATGTTAATAATAGGTACCTGTGACAATAAAACATGGAGTCAACAATTGGAGCGATAGCAAAATGGTGCCATAGGAAGTTTGGAATCAAAGGACCTGGGTTCAGAGTCAGGCCTGTCTCTCCTTGTGTTATGGTCTGAGAGGTTCAGAGACCCCTCAAAGACCAAAGTTCAGAACGGGGACATTCTGGAATGAATTCATGGACTCCAGCAATCTTTAAGTCTAGTTGGCAAAAGTTTATTGTTATGCTTTTCAGCGGGAAAAAGTTCTTAAGGAACCTGTGACCTTAGATGGGTTCAGTTAAGTTTATATTGGATAAATTTTATTAAAACAAGTGCCAAATATGCTAACTAGGTGATGCTGGGTGCAATTAGGGAATGGTTAAGGAGTGGTCAATTCTTAAGGGAACATGCATTTTTTGTATCTACTGTGCAGGTGTTTTACCCAGAGTTCACCAGGAAAAGCCCAAGGGAGGGCCACATGGAGGTGTGATTTTAGGCCTACTAAGTTACTAAGTTAACTAGTGGTCAGAGCTGGCTGAGGGTTGCCCAGGCTGCCACCAATCAGTGTCATGTTTGACAAGATAGATGTAGGGAGTATACATATGTCTTAAGTCTACAGTACACATATGACGAGTCCAGGATGCAAATCATGAGGTAGGGAGCTGGTATAGATAGTCTAGTGGGTACAGATATCTTTATTACCCAGGACAAAGCTAGTTCATACTAATAATTCTTACAGGTACGGTTTGTAGCTATACCAGGGAAAGAGATAAGTGTGTTGCTGAGGCCTACTCGTGAGGAATTGCTAGGCATAGTGTCCTTGGACTGGGGAGAAACTGCCAAGGATAGTGTTTTAGAGGGTAGGGAGAAATATGGTCTTGGAATTGGGGTCCAAGCACAGGCACCCAAGCACCCCATCACTTGTGTGATCCTGAACAAGCCACAGCCTCTCTGGGCTTCTTCTGAGGACCTTTCCAGATCTAGAACTATGGGACCTTATGGCCTTTCCTTCCATGGTTCCCTCCCTCTGAAATGAGGTCATATTTCTGTAAGTCAGACTCTCATGGACCACATGAACAAGATGTATCCCAGCAGGGCTACAGCTCAGTCACTCACATGAGGTTTCTTTATTTCCCCTTTACTTTAGTTTTGTGCTAATGACCCAATTCTGACCTTCCTTCAGAGGGTTTTGTGGTCTAGAGAGTTGTTCCTTCAATATTGTGTTTGGAGAAGTAAGAGGAAGCTGCAAGCAGAGCTGTTCACTGGCATTAGAAAATAGCCTGACGTCCCAGCAATGAAGATGGAAGGCCACAAACAAGTCAATGCCAAGAGAAATATTTGCTGGGTTTACTCACCATAGCAAAACTGAGACCACAGTCTTGATTTAGACGTTCTGTCCTTGAGATTTGTTTTCTGAATTGTTCTAATGTATCTGAGGCCATTTTCTAGGTTCATAGTTTCATAGTCAAGTCAAAAAGAAATTATTGAGCACTTATTAAATATGTGCCAGACACTGTGTCTGGTCACAAGATCATAGATTTGGAGCTGGAAGATACCTTCAACTCAACAAGTAAATAAGTATTTATTAAGTGCTGACCCCAGTTTAAGGCACAATGCTAAGTGCTGAAAAATATAAATACAAACAAAAAGGACAGTCCCTACCCTCAGGGTGCTTACATTCATGCCTCAGTGGATAGAGAGCAGGACCTGGATTCAGAAAAACAGTTCAAATCTGGCCTCAGACACTCACTAGCTGTGTGACCCTGGATAAGTCACTTAACAACCTCTGTTTGCCTTAATGCATTGGAGAAGGAAATGGCAAACCACTCCAGTATCTATGCCAAGAATGCCCTATGGATAATACGGTCTGCAGGGTCACAGAGAGTTGGGCACAATTCAACAACAATAACAACAACAAGACAATACATAAAAGGGAGCCAAAAAGGAGAAGAAGGTATGTTGGGGGCGGGGGGTGTAGTAGAGAAAGTCTAGAGAGTCAGGAGTTGAGCCTGGGGAGGAAGGAAGGAAAGAAACAAGCATTTATCAAGCACCTACTATGTTTCAGGCACTGTGCTAAGTGCTTTACAAATATTTTCTTATTTGATCCTCAAGGTAGGTGCTATCATTTTTCCCATTTTATACATGAGGAAACTGAGGCAAACAGAAGTTAAGTGACTGGCCCAGGTCATGCAGCAAGTGATAATAATAACAGCTAATATTTATATAACTTTTACCATATGCCAGGTACTGTACCAAGGACTTTACAATATTACCTCATTTGATCCTCCCAACAACCCTGGGAGGTGGTGGGTATTCTCATTATCCCTATTTTATAGATGATGAAACTGAGGCAGAGGTTAAATGACTTGCCCAGAATCACACAACTAGACTACTAAGTGTCTGAGGCTGGATTTGAACTCAGGTCTTTCTGACTCTGGGCCCAGTGCTGTACCCACTACAACACCTACCTACCTTTAGAGGAGAGGAATGAAGACAGGGTTGGCCTCGACATGTTCCCTTAAAAGGGAGGTTCTAGGAGGAACCAGTCAATCAGGAAGAGACTCTGGTGGCAAAGAATACTTTTAGTGTGAGAAGTCCTACAGTGGAAAATAACTCCAAAATGAGGGGTCTTCTCTGGCATGGTAGGGAAAGCCTGGAGAGTCAAGAAGACATGGCTGCCCCAGGTGTCCCTGGAAGGAACCGGTCAGTGAGAGGAAAGAGCTCCAGGGGTGGAAAGATGAGGAAACTGAGGCCTCGAGAAGTTAACATGACCTGCCAGAGATTACACAGCTAGTAAGTGGCAGAGACAGGATTTGAACTCAGGTCCACCTCTCTTTTCATTGTACCTCGTTCCTCCGCTTCTCCAGCTTCGGAATCATAGGCTCATAGGTTATAGAGCCTGAAACGAACTCGAAGATGAAGAGGAGGGGAAGGAGGAAGAAGGGAAAGAGGAGAAGGAGCAGAATAACAGACAGTTCTGTGGCATTTTACACACATTCTCATTTGAGCTTCACAGCCACTCACTGAGGCAGACACTGTAGGTATTGCTGTCCCACTTTTACACAGGCCAGGTATTCCTGACTCCAGGGCCCTTTCCACTGCATCATGACCCCATTCATCTGAAATTATGCTTGGCAAGTTACAGCCTACCTTAAGAACACTGTGAAGGATTTGTTGAATGCATGAATAAATAGAACGAATGAATCATTCAGTCCTTTGGACAAAATCAGGCGCATTTTAGTTTTTCAGAAGAAAAGTGCCAGGGGATTCAAAGGTGCCTTTCACCCCGATTCTCCTTCTCCAGCACTGCCAAGCACAACACTGTTACTACTATTTTTGAAGTGGCCAAGCATTAATAAGTCTTTCAAAGTTATATATGTGGCTCTGTAAGACCTCGGCACACCTTTTTTTCAGTATTGTTCCAGAGCAAATTTTGGTAAAAACAACCCTAGAAACTTCTGGCATGGTTTCAATTAAATAGAGGAAAACAAAAGCTAATTCAAAGGGTCTCTTGAATTAAGAGCTCTTGCTCAAAGGCTCCACTAAGATGTGTTTGCTGAGCAAAGGGAGTCCAGTGACGTCTGCTTTTGATTGTGAACAGTGGGCATGGTTTAGAAATGGATTTCCATAAAAGCTTATTTAAACTTAAGAAACACAAGATTTGATGATGACTAGAATCTAAAGCAGGAGTTCTTAACCTAGATGATCTACAAATTTAGAAGGGAAAAAATTTGTCTTTTTATTTTCACTAACCTTTAACTGAAATTTAGCATTTCCTTCCATTAAGAATTAAAAAAAAACAAACACACAAATACATTATTCTGAAGGGGTCCATAGGCTTCATCAGACTACCAAAGGTTCCATGACACAAGAAAAGTTAAGGAAATTTCTAGAAGAATTGTGGTATAGAGTCAGAAAGACCTAGGTTCAAGCCCTATTTCTGATCCATACTAATTGTGTGACTCTGGGCAAATCACTAAACCTCTCTGTGCCTCAATTTCCTCATCTATAAAATGAGAGGGTTGAACTCAGTGGCCTCCATAGCTGCTTCCAGTTCTAAATCTATGACACTGTGATCATTTATAATTAGTTTTATTGATTAGTTTTTAATTTTATTTTTTTAGTTTTAAATTTTGATCGATTCCTCTTGTTTTTACGTGATCATTTATAATAATTAGAGAGACAAGAGAAAGAAAATAGGATTTAGGCTCAGAGAGGCCTGGGTTTAAATCCCAGCTCTGTTATTTACAACTTGTGTGATCTTGTCACTTAACTTTCCTGGGTCTCAGTTTCCTTGTTTGTAAAAGGAGAGGGTTGGATTCTATGGTCTCTATATCTACGTGCTATCTTCCCTAACTAGATTATAAACTTCTTGAAGGCCAGGGCCATTTCATTTTTGTCTTTGTATCACCAGCACTTAGCACAGTCCCTAGTATGACATAACAATAACAACAATAATAAAAGCATGTATGTAACACTTTAAGGTTGGCAAAGCACTTTACATATGTAATCTCATTGATTCTTCTCACCAACTCTATGAGGTAGATGTTGTTGTTTTTCCATTTTACAAATGAGGAAACTGAGGCTAAGAAATCTTAAGGGACTTTGCTGGTATTACATGGCTAATAAGTAACTGAGGGCAAAATTTAACTAACATCTTCTTGACTTCAAGTCCTATATTCTATATGTTGTGCCACCCACCTGCATTATAGGCATTTAATAAATGCTTGTTGTTTGATTGATCAGTTAAATCCAGATCTAAATTCTAGGCTCCTACTGCTAGGGAAATATTTCTTCCTAAAACAGCCAGTCTTGTCAGAACACAGTAATTTGTTTGCAGTCATAGGTTAATAACCGCTCTGTGGAAGATATTGGGAGGCCATGGAGATAAAATAGATGAAAATTATGCTGTAGTACTTGCCAAGTTCAATCATTGCTATTTTATTGGTGTACACAGCCCAGTAGCACAACTTTGATATAGCATAGGATTATAGATTTAGAATTAGAAAGGATTTTTTGTTGTTCAGTCATTTCAGTCACGTCCAACTCTTTGTAACCTCATTTGGGGTTTTCTTGGCAAAGATACTGGAGTGGTTTGTCATTTCCTTCTCCAGCTCATTTTACAGATGAAGAAACTGAAGCAAACAGGGTTAAGTGACTTGTCTAGGGTCACACAGCTTGTAAGTGTCCAAGGCTGGATTTGAATTCAGGAAAGATGGGTCTTCCTGACTCTAAGCTCAGCACTCTATCTACTGTGCCACCTAGCTGCCCCAGAAAGTATTTTAGAAGTCATCTCTTCTTACCCCTTTATTTTTCAGATGAGGAACTGAGACCTAGACAGTTTAAGAGATTTGTCCCTTAATGCTTGTTTCTTTCCTCTGAGATTATCTCCAGTTAACCTTAATGCTTGTTTCTTTCCTCTGAGATTATCTCCAGTTAATCCTGTCTAAGTCTTGTTTGTTCATGGTTGTTTGCCTATTGTCTCCCTGAGTTAGTGTGTGAGCTCCTGGAGGGTAGGGGCTGCTTTTGCTTCTTATACTTTTTATACTTTGTATACTGAAGGCTTAGCATAGTGCCTGGCACATAGTAGGCACGCTTGTCCATGATCATGTAGAGATAATAAAGTAGTAGATTTAGATACAAGTCCATATCCTGTGACTTCAAATCCTAAACTCTTTCCACTGTACCAAGATAGCTTTGTCTGCTGGCTAAAACAGCTTCCTGAACCACTTTTAAAATGAAGCAGGAAATACTGGGATTTGTTGAGGAAAGACAGTGACTGTGTACCCAGGAGCGCAGCCAGGCTCCTGCCCTTCTAACCCCATCTCACTCTAATGAAGGCCTTTAAAAAGGCTATATTTGCACTCATGAATAATACCATATGCAGAATCTTGCCCTGGGTTTCCTCTCTACTGAGAGGAGGGAAATTTGATTCCATCTGTTCTCTGGAACCAAGGTTGGTCACTGCAATTAAACTGAACTTGGCTGACTTTTTGTGCTGTTTTAATTTACATTTATTTATTTTTCATTGGAATAAAAACATAAACAACAACAACAATAATAGTATTTATATAGCCCTTTAAGAGTTGCAAAGTACTTTACAAATATTATCTCATTTGATCCTGACAGCAACCCTGAGAGGTAGGTGCTATTATTACCCCCATTTTACAGATAAGGAAACTGAGGCAAGCAGAGATTAAATGACTTGACCAGGGTCAGACAACTGGTGTCAGACGCAGGATTTGAACTCAGGTCTTCCAGAATCCAGATCCAGTGATCTATCCACTGTACTACCTAATTATCTCTCCATGTATTTACATGTACATTGCATTTACAAATGAAATAATGTACGTGAAGATCTTTGCAAACCTTAATGGGCTATAATTACATGTTATTATAACATGTCATAACAACAACAGTAATGAAAATATTTCCCTCTTAGAGTTGTTGTGAGGATAAAATGAGATTATATTTGTAAAGCTCTTTGCAAACCTTAAAGTGCTATATAAAATGCTAGCTATTATTATAGTTATTGTATGTATTATACCCCCAAACATACTGGGATGGCTTCCTACATGTAAGTACCAGTTGTACAGTAAAATTTATAGAAGAAAGGTTTATAAATAAATGAAAGAAACAGAAAATCTTGATTGAATGACTATCTTTCCAATCTTCTATGTAAATTTGCAGAGTCACTTACAGCCCCAAACATGAGAATTCCTATATTGATTTTGGTTAGTGTGGATACATCTACAGGGGTATGCTGGTAAATGTCATTTGCTAATTCCTAATGTATAAAATGCTCAAATTGAAAAAAAATTAATAATCTGCTCACTTACTGCTTCTGGCATACCTTTTAAATAACTTTTTAATATTTTAAATAACTTAACCTTTCAGAGACTTTGCTAATCTGTAAAATAAGTGGGTTGAACTAGATGATCTCTAAAGTTCCTACCAGCTTAACATCCTGTGATGAAACCTGAATAGATGAGTGAGTTCATCTTCATCTCTTTGGCGAGACCACATGAGTATACCAGACAGAAAAGAATCCATCTTGGTGTTTTGTTTTGTTTGTAAGACTTCTAGACAAGTTTCCACAGACCCATACCATGTAATTCTCCTTGCATAAATCAATCAACAAGCACATTCACATCCAAAAAAAAATGATTACTTAAAATTTCAGATGTAATGGGATTCCATCCAAACAATATACTGCTTTGCTTAACTGAGCTTTCCATGGAATAAGAATTATTGCATGAGAAACTGTAGATTATGAGACATTTGGATGAAAATAATGTTTGTGTTTTTCTTTAAATCATGGCACTAAACTCTAGTAAAAATGAGACCAGATGTCTATGGAAAGCAAAGTAAATTTGTCTAGTACATAATGGTATATATTATATAATGTCATATATTGTGTAAAGAGAGATTTCATAAGATCCTAGGATTTACAGCTGGAAGAGACATTAGAGATCTGTTCAATTTGGTCCAAATGATCACTAGTCTCCTCCAGCTCTAAATCCTCTTCTGACCACTTCATAAAACAGTTTAAAAAATGGAAACACAGAGAGTTTAATCAGTTTGTACCAGTCACACCAGTAGAGGGGCTACCTTGAATCTAAGCCCTCTGACTCCAAATTTATTGCTCTTTCTAGTACACTAAAAAATGCAAGAACCTAAAATGCAGGTTAAAAAAAAATAGTTACAACCAAACTAGCTAAAACTGAACTATCCAAAAGCCATAAACCACTACAGATTAGCCAGATAAATCTGTGGTCAGTAGGGCAGCTAGTTGGTGCAGTGTAAAGAATGCTGAGCCCTAGAGTCAGGAAGACCGATCTTCCTGAGTTCAAATTTGACCTCAGACATTTACTAGCTGTGTGACCCTGGGCAAGTCAGTTAACCCTGTTTGCCTCAGCTTCCTCATTTGTAAAATAAGCTGGTGAAGGAAATGGAACACTCTAGTATCTTTGCCAAGAAGACCCCAAATGGGGTCACAAACAGTCAGGCAGGACTGAAGTGACTGAACAACAATAGCATGGTCAGTATGTATTTGTACTTATCTTCTGTCCCACTCCAGAACTACAGTACTGTACAGGGAGATCTGGAGTTCAGGTCACCCGGCATTTGTGCAAAGAAGGCCAAAAACAAAAAACCAGACCCTTCCCTAAAGGAGCTCACAGAATAATGGGGTAGACAACAGGCAAACAATTATGAACAAGCTATAGACATAATCGACAAAGTCACTAGCATTACTACCAAAAATAAAAAGAATCTGACAAAAAGAGAAATGATAATACTTTCAAAATGATGACTTTTAGTTGAAATGATCCTCAGCACTCAAACAAAAATACAAATATATTCAGGGTATTATATTTTCTGAAGCAGAAATATTCTAGAGAGTTTTAGGACAATGCTTTAATAAAAGTCAAAAACAAAATAATTTTCTTGGTTAAGTAGAATATTAATCTCAACATCCCTAGTCCTAAGCGTTCACAAGATCTTAGATTCGGAGCTGGAAGGGACCTATAAGTCATCCATTCCAACATTCTCATTTTCCAAATTAGGAAATTAGACCTAGAGAGATAAAGTGATTTGTATAATGCCACATAGCTAGAAAGTGACACAAGTGAGATGAAAACCCAAGTCCTCTTACTCCAAATCCAGCAATCTTTCTACTGTACCAAACTGCTTCCTTCATTCATATTAAGATCTCCCCATTCTCTGCACATGATACTTCTGAGTCTGACGGTACATCCTGACACATCAACTGAAGGCAAAGTCCTGCCATTAGGTCCACTGGGGGGCACCCTGTCCTAGCTTGAAATACATGGCTGTCCTTTTTCTGATGACTGTGGGGGTTGGTTGTCCCTCAGGTCCAGAGCACCCAATTCATGGAATTCTCAGAAGTGGAAAATCAGGATGACTTCTATACTATGGGAGATGGATACATCCATGTCCAGGACCAGCAGGGAGCTTATGTGATGTACGACTGTGCCTTACAGGATCTGGAGGAACTGGAGAGCCAGCTACTGCTCCTAGTGAGCCATTACATTGAGAGAGAGAAAAGTAAGATGCCTGCTCAAAACCACCCACTCAGGATGTTGCATCTCCCATCTGGTGCATTGTCTACAAAGGTCAAATAATAGGGCCCTAATCTGAGAGAGACAGAGTGGGGGGTGGGGGGAGGGAAATGAAAGTAGATGCAACTATTTCCAGTTTCTATTAAGTTCCGTTCTCCTAATAATGAGAGAATGGATAGAGGGCTGGCTCAGCTCCAACACAATCCAGTCCAGCTCAGCAAGCACTTAATAAGCATCTACTATGTACCCCCAAGCAATGCTTTCAGAATATAAGTTGTAGAGAAGATGCCAATATATATAGGTAAAGGGGGTTTCTACATTGGGAGTTCCTATACCAATGAAATCACAGTTCCAGCCCAATATACACATGTAAGGCAGTGTGGTAGGTGTTGGTACACAAAGACAAAATGAAAAATAGTCTTTTTATATTCTACAGGGGGAAATACAACATGTAAGCAGATTAGTACCTATATAAACTCTTGGTGTCCTTACAGAGCTCCCAATAGCCTATCCTCCTGTCACATTACACATACATTTTTTTTTTTAACTTTTAAGAGCATGAAAGCCACACTAAGACTTTTGGGACAGCCTTTATATACATGATAATTTGGAGATGTGCAAGAGAACACTAACCACTGGGGTGATCAGAAAAGGATCCCCTCTAGAAGGTGGCACATGAAGCTAGGGATGTTTGGAGGCAGAGGTCAGGAGAGAATGCATTCTAGACATGACAACAGTCAATGCAAAGGCAAGGAGGTGAGAGAGGAAGGAAAGAGAACAAGCATTTATTAAGTACCTGATTGTGCCAGGCACTGTACTAAGTGCTTTCTAGAAATACTATCTCAGTTGATAATGAGGGGGGTAGAATGTTGAGTTTGTACAACTGGTGGACCATTTTGGGTAGGATATAGAATACATGAGGAGGAATAGTATGAAATGAGTGTAGAAAGACAGATGAAGAATACCTTGCAAAGGGCTAAATTTAAGGCTAGAGAGTTTACATTTTAACTTAGAGGCAATAAGGAGCCACTGAAGACTTTTGAGCAGTGACATAGATCTGTATATTAAGAATATTAATTTTGGCAGCTTTGGGAGCATGAGTTGGAGAGAGGGGCAAGTGGAAGCAGGAAGATCACAGCAATAGTTCTGGTGAAAGATGATGAGTGAGGGCGTGAGCTAGAGCGGTGGCTATGTGAGTGATGGGAAAAGACACAATTTTATGGATGTAGAATTAAAAACACTTAGCAACTGATTAGCTATGAGAGAGGAAGATTTAAGTCTGACTCCAAGATTATGAAACTGAATAACTGGAAGGATGCTGGTAGCCCCAGTAGAAACAGGGGATTTGGGAGAGGACTGGGGTTGGGGGGAAAGATAATGATTTTCCTCTTGGACATGTTATGTTTGAGATGCCTACTCTAATACAGATGGTGATGTCCAATATTCAGTTGATAATAAAGGATTAGAGTCTAGAAGAGAGACAAACACTGGATATATAAATGTGGGAGTCATCTGCATGGAGATTATAATTGATCCCACAGGAATTGATGGCATCACTAAGACAAAGAGTACAAAGGAAGAAGAGAAGAGACTGTCAGGGCTCACAACTAGAATGGGTCTGTCAATTAATTAGTCAAAAGTATTTTTGAATCACTCTCTGAATGCAGAAGTTGCTATATTAGAGAATAGGGAAGACAGAATGGGGAAGGGGGAGGAAGAAAGGGGAAGCAGGTGGGAGGGAGAGAACTAACCTCTAATCAAATTGGGCCAAAAACATGGGGTTAAAGAGGAAGTGGTCCCAGGAATACTCAGAAGGTAAAAATATTTGGAAGAGAAAAAAAATTTTTTTTAAGTGTTTAGAAGGGTAAATGATCTCTCACACCACAACATTCCTGTGCCTAGTTGGAAAGAACTTAGTGTTTCTAGACTTAGTTCCATGTATTATGACGGCCAAAGGGGAAGTATGTACCGGGTAAGTAAGCAAGTAAGTAATGTGTTGACTGTAAATGAAAGTTTACTTAGAGAATTTTAAGCTAGAAAGGAGCTTAAAAATCATCTAGCCTAGTGCTCGTATTTTAGGAATGAGGAAACTGAGGCCAGACAGGATTCTTCTTGTTATAAATTGCTGCCCAAAGAAACTTTCCTGGACAGTCATCATCCTTCTTGATAGCTTTGAAGCATGTGATGCTGTTGCTCACTTCTGGCGGGATATTCTCTCCTCTCTGGGGTTTTTATGACACTGCTCTCTCTTCTTCTAATTCTATTACCTAACTACTCTTTTTTAGTCTCCTTGACTGGTTGTTAATCTATGTCATGCCCACTACCTGTGGGTATCCCCTCAGGCTCTGTACTGTGCCCTCTTTTCTTCACCCTCTGCATTCTCACTTGTGTTCTCGTAAACTCTCTTAGATTCAATGACTGTCTCTATGCAGATGATTCCCAGATCTATATGTAGCTCTCCCTCTGGATTCAGTCTCCCAGCCCCCACTCATATTTTACTTGCACAGACAGGTAGGGTCCCCAGAGGGCAATGGCTACTTCTCTTGTGGCTCTAGGGGTAATCCTGAAGATTTGTGATTAATAGCATAGCTCATGAGCCCCTATCTGGTAAGTTATCCCAGTATCAGTTAACCAATTGATCCTTCTCCAATATTAATCAACCAGTTAATATCAATTAGCTTTTACAAAAGGATATTTACTGAAATTTGGGGCAGCTAGGTGGTGCAGTAAACAGAATGCTGGGCTTGGAAGCCAGGAAGACTCATCTTCCTGAGTTCAAATGTGGCCTCAGATACTTATTAACTGTATGACCCTGGGCAAGTCACTTAACTTTGTTTGCCTCAGTTTCCTCATCTGTAAAATGAACTGGAGAAGGAAATGACAAATCACTCTAGTAGCTTTGCCAAGAAAACCCCAAATGAGGTCACAAAGAGTCAGTCACGACTGAAACTGAACAACAACAAATTTAGTGCAAAGACGTAACAAGGACAGAAGTTACTGAAATATCCCCTCAAAATGAGGGTCCACTCTCCACTCTGCACACATTCAGTCCCTGGTGGGGAATGGGCTCATTAAACATGAAGTGATGAAACAAAACTATAAGGAACACATGAGGCCCAGGCTACCTCCTACCTTGAGAAGTTCTTTTTCCTTTGAGGAATCCCCACTTTGTTTGCTCCTGGGTAAGGCATAATTAATAAATAGGTTGCTCCTCTGCTTAGCTGTCTCAGCTGCTGGATTGATTTACTGCTGGGCTAGCTAAGCAGCGATACACGGTTCCTCAATAGGCAGTGCTGCTGCCAGCTCTAGGATTCTGGCTTTTGGTAGGATGTTGGATTGCTTTGATTGATCTCTGGTCTGATGTTCACCTGAGTAATCTCATCTCAGTTCATCTGTGATTATAAAAGAAGAAGCACAAAAGAGGCAAAGAAACAGAGGCACCATGCATTTGTGGACACATGGTGGCTGGATGGGAGATGAAGCAGTCTGCCCCTTCTCCTCCTGGTAGTGTACAACAATAAATATTTACTTGTTGACTTGACTTGGCACGGCCCTTCAGAGCCCACACAGCATTTTGTTTAGAATGAAAAGGAAAACTCTGACCTGTCTTTGGCAGTAATCTTTGAAATCTGAATTTCAAATTTCAAAACCAAAGCGAATATTTTGGATCATATAATTTCAGTTGCTTGTTGAAAGGTGGTGGTGGAGGTGATTGGCAGCTGTTATATCTTCTTTGGGGGGTGAGGCACTGAATTGTGATTTCCTTGGTATGAGGAATTCCCAGTGAGAAAACTCCTTCTACCTAAACAGATCAGCATTTTCTCTTTACCTTATAACCCTAGAGAGTTGCTTGGGATGCTAAGAGGTTAAATGACTTGCTAAAGGTTATACAACCACTATGTATCAGAGATGGAACTTGAATTGAACCCTGGCTGTTTGTTCGTTTATTTGTAACACTACTCCACACTGACTCTCATGTTACATATTAATATAACATTTTAATGACAACAAGAATTCATTAAGAGAGTAGCCATGTAACCTTGGACAAATCGTACAACCTTTGGGGGCTGTATTTTCTTCTTCTGTAAAATGAGGGAATTAGACTAGTTGACCTGTGAGCTAACTTTCAACTATAATAATCTTGTTATTTTTAGCAGGCTTCAAGAGGTAGCCTAGTATAGTGGATAAAGAGTGACCCTTGGAGTCAGGAAGCCCAGGTTCAAGTGTTACCTCAGATATGTCTTGGCTCTGTGAGTCTGGGCAATTTTCTTTAACTTTTGATGCCTTGGTCATCTTTTAAAAAGTGTAAATTGCAGAACAGGTGCTGATCTCCACTGGTAAAAAGGAGTTTCCTATACCAATCAAATACAGACCTCAGGCAACCATTCTACAAATTATAATCTGAGAGATGTGTGGGGTACAGAGACTCTTACCAATAAATCGGAGACTCAGAGATATTAGCAAAAAGAAAGTTTTCTTTATTAGCTTTCTCGAGAAAGGGCACCCTCCGTCTGCCTAAGATGGCTCTCCTAGGAGAGTGCAAGGGTGTGCTCAGCAGAGACATATTATATAGACCCTAACCACAACTCCTCCTCCCTAACCCCCTTCCTCTCAGCTCCTTGGTGCAAGCCTTGAGGGCACCATCTATTCGAGGCAATCTACCCCAGCAACAGAGAGCAAAGACAGTTTCACAAACCTGCCTGGAGACAAGGAGAGGAGGGAAGTTTTTGCAAGAGTGAGCAAGCAGTTTTGGGGGGGCGGTGTTATTTCTTCCTGCTACGTGCCTAAAAATAAGTTTGGGAAGGGGGAGGGGTCTGGTAAAGTACAAGATGAGTTGAAAATCGTGTTTCTTTACAAGATCAAACGATTAAGTCTTTGAGGAGGCTTCACTCCTGAGAGATCCTCAGAGAGCATCTCTCACAGAGAGTTATATGAGCAGTTGAAATGACTTGCCCAGGGTCATGCAGCCAGTGTGTGTCAGAGGCAGAAAAGTTATTAATTAAGAATTTTGGTGTACTCAGATGTAGTTAGTATTCACTGGTCTACACATCTTCCCTGATTTACTTTGAGTCTCTCTCTACTGGTGTTGTTTGCATAGAGGTCCTTCTTCTAACAAAAAGTTCCCTTTTACCAAGACTAGGAATGATGTCAGCTGAGGAAGACAAATGTTCTCATTTCTGACCAAATTGGTTAATGTTATTTTTCCTAATTAAGCAATATCTTAGAAATTCTTCTTAGTAATACTGACCAGGCCAACTGAAAGAACTGGTTAAATTGGATCTGTCTTGAAACCACCAGTGTGGCCTCTTTTTTGACCAAGAAATGTTCCCTTACCCTCTTAGTGCCTTCTTTGGCCCCAGACCACTCAAAACCTATCCAGGCTGGCTAGGTGGCAGGTGTCTTCCCCCTTGCCTTTCCCCTTTGCTCCCAGTCAGAACCCATCCTAGCTGCTTGACTGCTCACCTGTTTGGATGAGATGTGAGTTAACAATTCTATTCATTCTGAGATGAAAAACTCTCACGCCCTAACGGCTGCTCTGCCATTGCATCCCGAGGTCCCCTAGGTCTTGATGTCTGCCCTACCTCTAAAACACCCAGCAGACCAGGCACTATCATCTGACCTACTGATGTAATCTAGGGATCCTTGGGCCTTGCCACGTGCCCTGATGCTAAATGCTTAGAACTTCTGGGCTTTCATATCTTCTCCTAATACAGAACTTTCCTTTCTCTCTCTTTCTTTCTTTCTTTCTTTCTTTTTTTTTTTTTAGAAATATGAGAATGTGAGCTCCTTGAGGGCAGGGACTATCTCTCTTTGTATAAGTCCTCACTATGCTTAGCCCAGTGTCTGGCACATAGTAAGTGCTTAACAAATACTTTTTAATTCACTGATATATTTTTAATTTAAACCTTGGATTCAGGGAAATTTGAATAAAGGGATATCAGTTTCTCAAGAATTTGATTTCAATAAACTTACAACAAATATTTATCAAATGCCTCCGAGACACAGATCATTTTGTTAAAAGTAAAACATAAAATTAAAAAAACAACAACAACAACCACTTCTGAACAATAATTCCATTCAACAAGAATGGCTCCCATTTGGCTATTGCTTTCTTCCTCTATCAATGGCCATAGCTATGTTTATGGAATCTCTGTTGCCTGGTTCATCACTTTAGCCATGTAAAGAATAGTCAGAGACCTAGGTTCAAATCCTTACTACTTACAGTATGACTATGAGAAAGTCACTTACTTGTCTGGCCCTCAGTTTTTTCATCTATCAAATGAGAGTTGAACAAAATGGTCTCTAAGCTCCCTTTGCTCTAAATCTATCATCCTATGATCTTAAGTGTTTGTATCTCTCTTTTTTTTTTTTTTGGCTTTTTTTTTGATGAGGCAATCGGGGTTAAATGACTTGCCTACAGTCACACAGCTAGTAAGTGTTAAGTATCTGAGGCTGGATTTGAACTCAGGTCCTCCTGATCTAAGGCCAGAGCTCTATTCACTGTGCCACCTAGCTGCCCCTTGTATCTCTTGATACAGTATAGACTCTTTGTCACTGAGACAGAACTGAAAAGCTGATGGGTGTTTATCTATAATGCTCACTCCCTCAGTACTGTTCTACTCATTCCCACCTATCTTCTTTTCTTTTGTAGGCCATAAAAGGGGCAGTGAATCCAGGGGCAGCAGCCTCCCAGCGTGGGCCCATGCAAGTGTGGATCGATTTGCAATTCTGTTTGACATCTGGACTTGGGAGGCTACTTTTCTGGAAAACAAACGCCAGGTATTTCCCCTTTTCTGTAAAGGCAAGGAAATTGTCAATGGTACTGTTATACCCAGGGTGTTCCTTCCCCCCATCCAATGAATCTTTGGGGGCTTTTCTTTATAAGGTAAAGTATAAAATTATCCAGTTTAAAAAAATATATATATATATATATTTGCAAAAATCAAAGAGTTGAACAACATGGCTTGTATTCTTAAGGCATTGAGAATATATGTCATGTTACAGAGAACAGAACTTCAAGAATAGGATGTAAGGCTGTTCCCCTTTGAGATTTTGGCAAATTTATATGTGGTAAGAAGAATGGCTAGAGATCATGTAAGGATTTAAGTGGCCTATGAAAAATGGCAGGAAAACAGCAGAGCAGTAGATTTGCCCCTAAAGACATAGATTGCCTTATTACCTTATTTCCCAACTGCTTGTTTGTTAAAAGAAACTTAGAGCTTAAAAAACTGGGGAACCCTGAACCCCAGAGCTATTTAATGATTATTGGACAAATTAATAAAGGCTTTTTGGGAATAGCACGCAGGTATGAAGGTTTGGGGAAAAGTGCTGGATGGTCACCACAAATTAGAGAAAGATCTGTCAGTCAGTTATTCAATCTTTACTAAGTTCCTACTCTATGCCAGGTTCTTGGCTACTCATAATCTAATGGGGAAGATAACAAGCAAATAAATATAGACGAACAAGATGTGTACATGATAAATAGGAAATAATTACGGAAGGAATCTTCATGTAGAAAGGGGGCTATTAGCTAGGACTTGAAGGAAGCCAGGGAAGCGAGGAGGCAGAGCATTCCAGGCATAAGTGACTGCCAAAGTCAGCCTCAACCAAGGAGCATCAAAGAAAAACAAAGGAGAGACTGCCTCTCATCACTGCCACCTCTTCCCTGGAAGGTAAAAAAGAATGTAGGGTTTAATTCAGGGCTGGGAGCCTGCGGTCTCGAGGCCACATGTAGCCCTCTAGGTCCTCAAGTGCAGCCCTTTGACTGAATCCAAACTTCATAGAACAAATCTCCTTCATAAAAGAATTTTTACTGTAAAACTTGGATTCTGCCAAAAGACCACACCCAAGGACCTAGAAGGCCACATATGGCCTCAAGGCCACAGGTTCCCCACCCCTGGCCTAATTTAAGGGAACAAAATGAGATAGGTTTTTTTCTTAGCTAATCTTTGCCCTTTCTGAAAAAGTACACCACCATCCCAGCTAAGGGTTTTAGCCAATCTGAAATGGGAAGTGGTAAAGACCACAACAGTCACTGAGAAGCAATCCCAGCTGATCCTCAGCCAACCAAGCACAGAGTAAGTAAATAATCACATCCTTGTTGAAAAGAAAAAACAGAGAGAGACAGAGACAGAGAGACAAAGAGAATCTATGTCCGGTGGAGGACTGAGCTCCTTTCTAGGTATGTTCAGTTTTAAAGACCATTGATTCCATCAAACCACTAGGCTGTGATTTAACTCAATGAAGACAGTTTACTAAATCATCATTATTAAGTATTATTGATCCCTTAATGGACTGAAAGCACTATAGTAAATGAAATGCTCTAGAAGTGCTGGCTCCCTCGGTGACTCACTTAACATCTATTGGTGACCAGAAGGTTATGTTTGCACTAAACTGTCCATTTTCTTGCCCACTTCTTCCCATGGTGACCCAGTTTCCTCGTTTTGAAGACAGCTGGTTGATATGAACCTTTGGCTTTAGAAAGGTACTTACTTTCTTATCTGTATATTTATGATGATGGTCTGTGCATAGGAAACAGTGTGAAGCAGAAAGAGCTCTGGCTTTGGAGTAGGGGACCTGGGTTCCAATCCTGGTTTTGCCACTATCTGTGACTTTGGCACAAATCACTTTAGGTCTCTAGACTTCAATTTCCATGCCTGTAAAGTGAAGGGGTTGGATCTCTAAGTTTCTTTCCAAGAAACCATCTCTAAAGCTAGGAGTATTTGGGGATGAAAATACAAAAAAGTGTGAAAAATAAACCTTGTATTTCCAATTTCCAATTCCAGTTTGAAAAGAGACAACTTGAAGTTGAGGACCTGAAAAATCTTCCTAATAATTGGAGTGATCTAGAAGTGGATTAGACGTCTTCAGGGGTCAGTGGGCTCCCTGCTACTGTATGTCTCTAAACAAAACCTGGATGACCCATTGTCCAGCATGGGATAGAAGGGATTCTTACTCGGGCATAGGTTGGACTGGAGGGCCTCTGAGGTTCCGTTTAGGTCTGAAACGGGGGGGATTCTGTACAGAACTGCTTATTCAGGGGTTTAACCTGTAGCCTTGGCCTTCCTAGACCTTGGCTACAAGCAGCAGAGCTACTGCCAGACTAGTCAATGGTTAGGTACAAAGGGGTTATTAAAATGCAAATTAGACCTGATCTAAGCTCAGAAATCTTGGGAGCTAATTAATGCTAGTTAAAGAATGGAGGCAGGACTGGCCTTGGGCAAAAATGCCAGTCAGCTGGTTTGTCCTTGGTGTCCTCCCACCTCCCTTCTCAGTGCCTCTCTGCCTCCTTCTAAAGCTGTGGATACAGGGCCTGTCGTCAGAAATATGTGGGTGCTAAAAATAAACTACTGACTTCAGTTTTGCCTAGGGTTAACAATGGCCCCGAAGGAACCACAACTGCCAAACATCCACTTCAGTCCTAATTGGCCCTACAGTGATTTGAAAAACTACTGGGAAGGGCCTAACGGCTCCCCCAACTCCTGAAATAATTTACCCACAGAATCTGAGCCAAAATATTCCAAAGTGTAGAATCTAGCTTTCTAAAAGAATTCAGTTCAAAAAAACATTTATTAATATATATACTTCTGGGTGCTGCAGTAGATAGATTGCTGGGCTTGGAATTAGGAAGACTCATCTTCATGAGTTCAAATGTGGCCTCAGACACTTACTAGCTATGGGGCCCAGGGCAAGTCATTTGACCCTATTTGCCTCAGTTTCCTCATCTGTAAAATGAGCTGGAGAAGGAAATGGCAAACCACTCCAGTATCTTTGCCAAGAAAATCCAAATGGTGTCACAAAGAATCAGACACAATTGAAAAAACGACTGAACAGCAAAGGCTACTGTCTTAGACCTTCAAGGAGGTCATTGAGACAAATAAATCACAGTCCATGATCTTAAAGAGTGCACAACCTTACAGGAGAGCAATAATTTTGTTAAAGGAGCTTTTTTATTAGCCTAAACCATATTTCTATCAAAGAAAGCCTATTGTAATGTGTAGAGAACAGAAAAACCAGGGTTCAAGTCCTGCCTATAACCTTTAACTGGCCATGTGACCCTGGGCAATTAATTTAACCTCTCAGTGGCCTGGGTGATTCTTTAAGACATAAAATTGCAAAGAATATACCAATCGGTATTGGCAGAGGAATTTCCTCACACACAAAGTCCAGTCCAAAAAAAATTTTGTAAAACCAAAGGTACATCTGAACCTGTCTAGGGCACACTTTCACCCATCACCTGCACAATGGGCCTAGATGATCTCTAAGGTACTTCATAGCTCTAACTTGAGCTTTCTGTTGTCCAATCATGTTGGTCATGTGTGACTCTTAGTGACCCCATTTGGGGTTTTCTTGGCAAAGATACTGGAGTAGTTTGCCCTTTCCTCCTCCAGATCATTTTATAGATGAGCAAACTGACACAAACAGGGTTAAATGACTTGCCCAAAGTCATGCAGCTAGTAAGTATCTAGGGCCAGATTTGAACTCGGGTCTTCCTGACTCCGCGGCTGGTGAGCTATCCACTTCACCACATAGCTGCCCCATGAACCCGTTAATGCCAATTGAGGTAAAGGGCTGCTCCACCCTACCTTCCCTATTTATGACTGTTAAAGATATTTGCATAAGCAGCATGGCGTTATAGTGATACTTCTTTGGAAAGAACGCTGGATCTGGAGTCCATAAAACCTGGACTGGAATCCTGCCTCTCCCACTTATTAGCTATACAATCATAGACAAGTGGCATAACCACAAGCCTTGGTTTCCTCACCTTTAAAGTGGGGATTATTATACTGGCACTATTGTGAGGAAAACATAGGAGCAAACTTGAAAGTGCTTTATTAATGTAAATTATGATTATAAACAAGATTTAAATTCTCAGAGCCTTCTGAGTTTTCTCTTAAAGCAGTCTGACAAGGTGTAACTGTTAATGAGGCAAGAGACAATGTGGTCTGATACTGAAGAAATACAACTTGAAGAAGCATCGAATTTATTTGTTCAGAGTAGTCAGGTTCTTCTGAGAGCTCCCTAGACTCTCCCTGACTGTCTCATTGTATTTAAGCAAGCACAAATGAGCATGTATAGGGACCCTCACTTTGGGGAAAATTACAAGCATCAATGTAGGAAGGTAATACTGGGGGGATTTTTTCACCTAATAGGAGCCCATTTGGAAAGCTGAATATTGATCAGGGATTGGGCACTGCCTGGAAGTTTATTATTTCTGGTTTTTGCTTTTTTCTTAACTTAGACCTAAGATATTATTTTTAATACTTTAAAAAAAATGAAGAAACTTACTGTAAAAGAATTATGAATGGCTTTGAAAGTATCCATTTTAATTTACATGAACTGATAGAAATTGAGGTAAACAAAGCCAAGAAAACAAGATACACAATGACTACAACAATGCAAATAAATGAAAAGAACAACCCATCACCACAAAACAATTGAGGATTTCTGTTGCAAAATTATTATGACCAAGAGTGGCCCCAAACAAGAGATATGAGGAAATGCCTCCCTCATTCCTTTGCAGAGGTGGGGGTCCATGGATGTGTAATATTGCACATCAGATTTTTTATTTAATGTATTGCGCATTTTATTCAGCAATTTATTGAGTACTGAGCAGTTCAGCATTGCTGAATTTTTTTCTTTCTTTTTCTTTTTGAAAAAAAAAGTTGTTTTTATAAGGCATCTCTCTCAGAGGAGAGGAGGTAGGGTTAAGGGGGGAAACTGGGCAGAGTAAAAACAAAAGATATAAATAAAATCTACTTTTAAAAAGGAACTATTCACTTTAACGAACTCTCCCCTGCGCGTGTATTGTACTAGGTAATTTTGCCTGAGTGCTGGCCTTTGACCAGGCAGCTTGCACATACAGGTGACATTTGACATGCTGTGAAGCCTCCTTAGACAAATACCAGACCACAAGGAAAAACAGAAACTTGCCAGTTTGCAAATATGCAATAGAAGCTCTGGAATAGAACTACCCTGTGGTTTTTATAAAACCTCAAGCCTGTCAGGACAGAGTCCACAAATAGATTATGCAAGGGCCCATCTCAGACTTTCTTTAAGTTGAGGTTAAAGTATTGAGAAAGCCGATATCATTTAAAAAAAGAGAGCTGGATCTCCCTTCTCTAATGGAAAGAATGAACAAAGCAGCCTAGCCCAGGAACCACTCACACCGAGGACAGAACACAGTTCCCCCCTCTGAGTGATAGAACAATGGGGCCTTTTGTATAAAAGGAGGTCAAATAAGTTAAGTAGCCAATAAGACCAGCTCCTAGGATTGACGTTAGCCAAAAATGTTCAGGTTAGAGCAGTCTGAATTCAAGGAGGAAGTGCTTCTTTCCTAATCTCATCCCGGGGCTATTGAGTGATACCCTTCCTTTCCCAATCCCACCATCCTCCCCCTCTGTTCCTATTCTATGCTCTCACATTTGGAAATTAGCTGATTATTAAAGAATTGAGTGTGTTGTAACAAGTTAGAGTAACATGATTTCATGGTCCAGACACTGACCTGGACACCTGAATAGCTTCCCTCCTACTTACATTTCGTTGTGAATGGGGTGGTAGGATAATTAGCAAAGTAGTATTAGTCACTGCCTGTATGGCGTTTTTCCAGTGACACTGGCCTCCTGGGTGTCCCATGAACAAGAGCTCTATCTCTCAGCTTCGGTCATTTTCTCTGGCTGTCCATTCTCCCTCCTCCACTCCAACTACTGACCTCCCTGGCTTCCTTTAAGTCCCAAATAAAATCCCAGCTTCTACAGGAAACCTTCCCCAACTTCTCTTAATTCTACTGCCTTCCCCTCTGTTAATTATTTTCTAATTATCTTGTCTATAGCTTGCTTTGTATATGTTTGTTTGCATGTTGCCTCCACCATTAAATTGTAAACTACTTGAGGGCAAGACTGTCTTCTCCCTCTTTTTATATCCCTAGTGCTTGGCATGATGCCTGGCACACAGTAAATGCTTAATGGTGATTGATGGCTATGTTATCACATTAGATACCGACAATAACCTTGTAAAGCCGACAGTAGTATCTCCATTTTGAATATGAGGCAGCTGAAGCTCAGGGAGGTTTCAGTGATTTGCCCAGGGTCACAAAGCTGTTCAGTACCTGAGACAGAATTTGATCTGTGATCCCTGTTCTGCCCCAGAGGTGTCAAATTCTCAGGCCACCAGTACCATGTACTCCAGAATACACCTGCCCAGCCTAGTCACACAGGTCAAGGAGATGGCGGAGATGGAATTCAGATACAAATCCTTCGACTCCAAATGCAGGGATCCCCCTAACATTCCAAACAACTTGACGTGACCTGGTGTATAACAACATGTATAACTGGTTCCCAGGGTGTGTTATCTAACAGAGCTTTTGTTGTTGTTCAGTCATTTTTCAGTCATGTCCTACTCTTCTTGACCCCACTTGGGGTTTTCTTGGCAAAGATACTGGAGTGGTTTGCCGTTTCCATCTCAAGCTCATTTTACAGATGAGGAAACTGAGGCAAACAAGGTTAAATGACTTGCCTAGGGTCACACAGCTAGTAAGTGTCTGAGGCCAGATTTGAACTCAGATCCTTTTAATTCCAAGGTAAAACTTTTGGGGAGGAAGAAAGAGGCCTGTAGATAGGTAGATGGGAAGGGCAGGGAAACAGTGCACCAGAATGGCTAAGGGTGCTAAAGATACCTTCATTCCACATTCAACAAGCACCCATTAAGCACCTACTGTATTATCAAACTTTATTAGGTGTTACAAGGGATATAGAAGAACTAGCACCGGTCCTTGCTTTCAAAAAGCTTATCGTCTAGCTATTATGACCCTGGTTGGTTGGTTAGTTGTTGTCCTTCATTCTCTAAGAGGACCAAAATGACATCACAGTGTTGGAGTCAAGGTGCAGTGTGTCCAACTGTGTCTGGTCAGAACAATATGAGCTCCAAAGGCTCTACCACAGGTCGGGCACAAATTGTCCCTGTTGTGACACTATAGACACGTTAGGCTGTAAGGTCCTTGAAAGCAGGAATTGTGTCAAATTTAACCATGGTCTCTCTTCCCTGCCTCTACTCCCCCACCCCTACCTCCAACAGTATTCTGTAGGTAGTAATAACCATAACTCACATTGATGTAGCACTTTAAGGCTCACAACCCCTTTCTTCAAAGCAACCCTATAAGAGAGGTAAATGCAAGGATAGTAATCGCCATTTTAAATGTAAGGAAACTGAGACCCAGACAGGGTTAGCTTCCCATGGCCCATCGGTGTCAGAGCCAGGATTCAAGGACAGGTCTAATTAGCCAGAAAACATCTAAATCAGTGAGCTTCAAACATTGCTGCTGATGTACCCCGTCAGTAAAGCACTTCTAAGCACTCCCCAATATTTACTTCTTTATAAATTACATGCATGTAGACATATACATGTAATTTATATACAGATTGCGTATGCATGTGTACTAATAATTATGCAGTGTATGCAAAAAAATAAATATTTAAGAAGAATGACGTAAAGCTAAAATAATATTTGATCCCAGAATTTATTGAGCAGGAGAGTGAACTGGTCAGACTTGAACTTTAGGGAAAATCATTTTGGCAGCTGTGTGGATACTGGATTGGAGTGGGGTGAGCCTGGAAGTAGGGAGACCAATTAGGAGATTAATGCAATAGTCCAGGTGAGAGGACCAAAGCTAAATTGGTGACTTTAGAAAGAAGGGGGTCAGATGGGAGAAATGGGATGGTAGAAATGAAAAGATTTGGCAACAGATTGGATATGCAGGGTGAAGGAGTTGAATATGACATAGGTGTTGTGAAACTGAATGATCTGGAAGGATAGCCATGCTCCCCAAAATAACATATTCAGAAGAAGGTTAGATTTGGCAGGAAAGATAATTTAACGAAATCCATGATCTGTCACAACCTATCTATGCCTACTCATTCTGTGGGATTTACTCTGTCTCACTCAAAATGAAACTCATCAGTCACCACCACAGAATGATGAACTGGACTCTGCTGTAGCCAGAAGGTGATCCAGGGACAGGGACTGAGCATGCTGCTGGGAGAGGTCTCTGAATGTTCTTCATGGTATCTGCACAGTTGCTGCTGTGGCTGACAAGATAACAGTTAAGTGATTGCTGTCCTGAAGGACTGATGCCCAGCTCAGAAGGGGGAGATTGATTATATAGAAGAACAAGGAGTCCACCTGAAATAGTGCTAGAGTTTAATAGTGAGGGGTGGCTGTGTTGGAGACAGGTCCCCCGATTGTCTATCATGGGAATAGTGGGACTCAATCTGTCCTCCCTGCCTCTTATTGGTTGATCATATATCCCTTAGGTTTGCAGGGGTGGGGAACCTGCTACCTTGAGGCCTCATGTGACCTTCTAGGTCCTTGGGTGTGGCCTTTTGACTGAGTCCAAGTTTTACGGAACAAATTCTTTTATTAAGGGTATTCTGTGAAATTTGGATTCAGTCAAAGGGCCACACTTGAGGACCTAGAGGGCCACATGTGGCCTTCAAACCACAGGTTCCCCACCCCTGGTTTAGGCCAAAGCTCCCTTGTGGTAGTCACACCATAGAAACCCAGGGCACCCAGCCTCCACCATGGAAACCAGTAGTCTAAGAGGTCTACCAAGATGATAGAAGAGCTACCTACTATAGGATAGGCATTATGCTAGTGCTAAGAGGCAGATAGAGAGTACAGTGGAATCTATTCTTAGATACTTAGCCGTGTGACCCTGGGGATGTCACTTAACCTCTGTTAGCCTCAGTTTCTCAACTGTAAAGAAACAGTACCAAGGTTAATGTGAAAATCAAGTAAGTTAATAGTTGTATAGCACTTAGCACAGTTCCTGACACATAGTAAGTGCTATGTAAATGTTAGCTGTTATTATTATTAGCCATTATTAATTGCTGTCTGCCTCAGTCTCTTCATCTGTAAAATGGGGATAGCACCTAACTCCCAGGGTTGTAAGGATAAAATGAGATAATATTTGAGATATTTGCAATATTAGGTGGATTGATGGATGGATGGATAGATAGATACAATGAGAAACTAAGGATCAATTCCAAGACGATATACCACATATATGTAAATTATAGTAATATATTATAGTTTATATATATATGTATACACACACACATATATATGTATGAAAATAAGTGGAAGATCACTATGATTAGTGAAAAAAAAGCTTGATGAAGGAAATAAAGACAAAGTTAGGATTTGAAGGATAAGTAAGATTTGCATTGGCATAGAAGGGATGGCACAAGAGATTCCAGAAAATAGATTTTTTTTTTTGGATTTCTAGAATCTCTGTGTGTGACTCTAACCTTGGGCTCTTCTTTAATTAGCATCAAGACCAATTAATTAACATGAAAGTAAAGTTTCTTTTAATGTTAGAACACACTAATAAAGAACAGAGAATCCTCAAGTTCACAGACATATACTGTATGAGACAAATTAAAGAGGGAAACCTTCTCTGACTTCCACCAAACTCCCCAAACCTTTTCTCCTATTACTGGTATCTGGTATCTTGTTCTTCTTGGCTTTTAGGAGCCATGGGTGAACTTGACTAAACCAGAAGTTGTATCAGTGTCGTACTCAAGACACCTCCACCTTCTCACTCTCTCTGAGATAGTTTTACAACTTATACACAGTGAAATAGGAGGGGTTATGGGCCTGGCAAAAGACAATCTTATGTGCATGAGTGTATGGGGGTAGGGGATGTGCTTTGTTCCTTTCATCCCTAGTACATTTAGTATAAGTGAAATCTAGTTCAAATCAACATCAAAAGCAAAGGTTACCTTCCTTGCCCAGGTGATTGTAGTAGTGGAGCAGGGAGGGGGTAGGAAGTTCCTTTGCTGGTGCAAATTATAACCTATGGCATTGGGATTACATTCCTGTAGAATGTAAACTCCTTGGGGGCAGGGACTGTATTTTTTTTTTTTGTTTTGTTTTATACAGAGTAGGTGCTTAATAAATCTTTGTTGAATTAAATTGAGTCCTACAGTTCTTTGGCCTTTCTCTCCTGAAGTGCCGGTACTGCACGGAACAACTGTGCAGTAAAGACTTTCTGTCCACTCTATTTCCAGCTTCTTGACAGTTACTTTGAAGCTTATCAACATGTCTTTGATCGGGAAGAGAGAACTGCCTTGGCACAAGTGATGACAGACATCATGCACCACCGCCCCAGGTTCGATTTTAGCCACTCTTATTTCAGGAAGACCTACAAGGATGAATGCATCAGCCTGAGGCTTCATCTGCAGCTGGTGAGGGATATACTCAACAGACATGTGAGTAGAGCCCATTTAATAAACATTACCTAGAGAGGAAGAAGGAAAGTCAGCCTTGGGAATGGCATTTTCTGCTTATTAATGACCCTAGATCTATTTCCCAGAATGATAGAGAATCACCTACACTTATTCTCAGTACTTATTTGTAAAGCTTAAAAAAATCATGGCTTAGTGGATAGAAACCTGGCCTTGGAATTAGGAAAACCTGGATTCAAGTTCCCTCTCAGATACCTACTAAGGCAAATTACTTTACCTCTTAGTGCCCCAGGCAATTTCCTCCAAACTATAGATGGTCCTCAAGGCTCTGTCCTAGGCCTTCTCCTCTTCTCTTTATATATTCTTTCTCTTTGTGACTTGATCAGCTTTTATGGGTTTAATTATCATCTCTATCCTAATGATTTCCAGATCTATATATCTATCCAGATCTGTGTAGATCCTATATATTATCCTAGGATCTCCCTGAGGCTCCAATCCCATATCACCAATTGCACAGTGGATATTTCAAACTGGATGTCTGGAGGCCTCTCAAATTCAACAAGTCCAAAACAGAACTCATCATCTTTTCCTCAAAACGCTTCACTCTTCTCAAACTTTCCTGTCCCTGATGAAGGCACCATCATTCTTCCAAATCTCTCAGGTTTGCAGCTTGGGTGTTATCCTCAACTCCTAACTCTCTTCCTATATATCCATTCACCTGCCAAATCTTGATATTTCTGTTTCCACAGCATCCTTCTTGAATCCAATCCTTTCTCTACTCACGCAGCTACCAAGCCCTTGCTTGTCACTCTCTCCTAGATTATTGCAACAAGTTCCTAATTGATTTCCCTGACTTGTTTCCTGCCCTTCCCCTCACCACTTTAGTCCACATTGCTACAAAGTGATTTTCATTAAGAGCTGATCTGATCATATCACTCCCTTACTTAATCAACTCCAGAGGCTTCCTATTGGCCCTAGAATCAAATATAGACTCTTCTGTTTAGCTTTTAAAGACCTTCACAACTCTGCCCCATCCTACTTTTCCAGCTTCATTGAACATCATTTTCCCTCTCTTACTCTTTGATCCAGCCATTTATTTGATATTTATTTATTTATTTATTTGATCCAGTTCCATTTCCTCACACTTGACTCTCCTCTCATCTTGGTGCCTTTGCGCCTGCCGTCTTCCATGCCTGGAATATGCTGCCTCTTCACCTCACCCTCAACAAATCCCTCTCTTCCTTCAAGATACAGCTTAATTACACCTTTTTTGGGAAGTCTTTCCTGATGTCCTCCCCTGCTAGTGCCCTCCCTCGAAAGCTACCTTCTCTATTACTACTTTGTATATAGTCTCCTTCTGTTTATTCTGTACATATATATGTATGTTCCTGTTTCCAGCACTAAAATTCAGGCTCCTCACAAGTAGGGATTGTGTCATTTATTATGTTTGTATTCAGTGTACCTAGCACGGTGTCTGGCAAGTAGTATTAGTCATTACCTGTTGACTGATTGATTGATTCTTTGAGAATCAGAGCAGCTCCTAATATGTATTGGTAGCAATGATGAAATCATAAGTCTGCCAATAATAACAATAATTATAATAATTCAAACAGCACTGTGGATTTAAAATCAAGCGTTCCATATATGTCGTCCCTCCCCATTAGAATGGGAGCAGGTGCTGTATTTTCTAGTTGTATCCCCAGCAGACCTTTGCACATAATAAGTGCTTGATAAATCTCTATTCATTCATTCAAATGTGGGTAACTTCAGTATATTTATTGACCCACAAAGCACAGGCTTAAAACAAAGAGTAAGCCCCTTCACATTTTCATTCAGACCACAAAGCTTATGGTATTAGTAACATTGGAAAGAGTAAAGATAAACC
This sequence comes from Vombatus ursinus, assembly GCF_900497805.2. Classification (NCBI taxonomy): domain Eukaryota; kingdom Metazoa; phylum Chordata; class Mammalia; order Diprotodontia; family Vombatidae; genus Vombatus; species Vombatus ursinus. The sequence goes on from NW_020940360.1 coordinate 36,906,010, forward strand.
ACTTCAAAATGTGGATTGTAAAATTATGCTGTGACTGTGTATATGAGAAGTTCAATGGATAGAGTGTTAGTCTTGGAGTCAGGATAGACCAAAGTTCAAATCTTGCCCTGGATACTAGCTGTGTGACTCTGGACAAGTCACTTAACTGTAGAAGGGTAATAGCACCTACATCCTAGAGTTGTTGTAAGAAAAAAGAAACTGTGTAAAAATGAGCTCGCTGTGAATGAAAAATACTGATGGAATTGCTTTAGAGCCTCACGACAAACAACCCTGTAGTAAGAAATTCAGTGTCAATGGAACCAAGAAAGGCTAGAGAAATTAGGAATATCAGTTGCACATAAGAGGTTAAGAAGAGAGAGGACTGAGAAGATGATTGTATTTGCACAGCAGAGATCTCAAAGAGACCTTCAAGCCAAGGTGTAAGGACTACTTTTTGAGAATATTGTAATGGGACTGAGGGGAGTGGACTAATTCTGAGATTCCGCATGGCAGCACTTTACAAATCTTAAATCACTACATAAATGCAAGCTGTTATCATCATCATCATATCATCATCAGTCATTTCTGTGACTTTGGGGACAGCATGTTTTAAATTTTCATGACTTTCTAGATTAATCAGAGCACCACCTATGGCTACATGAAGTGAACATGAGAACATTACTAAGCCAGTGGCAGATTATAGAATTGTGGTTAGCATAGCTTCTATCTTACAGGCTTGATAGGGAACTATTTTCCATCTAGTCACATATCTGAAAGAAGGAGTCTTCTTCCTTTGCTTTGAAATTGATTTCACTTTGTAACTCTTGTTTTTTCTTGGCTGAGAATCAACACAGTCCCAGTGGAAGCAGATCCTCAGAGCTCTATCTATGTAAAATTTGCCAACTGCAGGACTGAGGCAAAGATTATGCTGTCCTCCCCATGCCAAATTATGTGTGCAGTGTTTGTGAGGCAGGTTTTTTTTTCCTTGTAATTTTAAAATTATGTTTGCATTTCTAGATAGAGTCACAACGGGAATATGTCCAAAGAATATGGCGAGATGGTCAGAAAGGTAGTATCAATGAATTTGGACTTCCTCCAAACATAATTTGCAAACAACTTATCTCTATTAACAATAGCTGGTGAGTTCATGATTGAGGATGGGGCAAGGGAGGGAAGTGAATTTGTTTAATCAATTTTTCTGGAAAACTTAGCCACGGACCTAAATGCTTGCCAACTTGTCCTTAATTGTGGAGACACTGTCTTGTACAGAGCACTGAACTAGGAATCAGAAGACCTGACCAGAGTCCCATTTCTGCTATAAATTCTGAGTCACTTTGGGTAATGACAACCTTTCTAGCCTTTAGTTTCCTTATCAGTAAAAGGAAGATGTTGGATTAAGTAATCATTAAGGTCAATTCCTATTCTAAAACTTTGTGATTTTCGTACAAATTCTACAACCAGAGAGTTATAGTTTTATTTACTTAACTGTATACTCACTGCTTCTCCCCTGTAAAATGGAGGCTTCTTGAGGACAGAACTTGTTGTTTTCTTTTTGTCTTTGCACACAGAAAACACTTAATAAATGCTGATTGAATTGAATTGCTGCCGAGGTTCTATCTGCCATGCTGTGGCATGAAGCAGGACCTATGTAAGCCTGCAATTCGGGAAAAGGTGAATAAAATGAGGGTGGATACAGGGGAAGAGAAAAAGACATGATCCAAAAGCTGTGTTTGCTTTGCTATTTGTGTCTCCAGTGCTTAGCATAATGCTTGGCACATAGGAATCACTTAATAAGTGCTTTTCATTTATTCATTCATTCATCCATTCGTTCCATTCCAGAGAGACTGGAGGGGGCTGAAACAATAGGTAGGTCAGAGTTTAAAGCCAACAGAATATTCCAAGGATTATGGAGCAAAGAAGAAATCAATACTTTGTCTAATTCAAGTAATTTCCCAGAAGCTTAGGGCTTTTCTTAGCATGGACCTCACTGCCTGGCCCATGGGTAGGTCCCCACATCCACCCTTCTACCACCTTCTACTGACCTAGGAGGTTAAATCCTGGGTCTCTCCAGGGTCAGACAGTATCATCACATTAAGAGCTGGACATGCTGAAAATAGTCTTTTAAAACCCAGTTTTTTTGCCCACAGCAAATTTCAGACATCATGAGTTCCTTGAGCTCACCATGGCAGGAAACCAGTTTCCCTCTGTTTTGCCATTTTGGCACATAATTGCATTCCCTGGAATCGTTGAAGGAACGAAGTAACTAAGTTATCCTCTATGTTACCCTCTTTAGCTTGATCTCTCCCATTCGTTCCCCTCCCCCAGGGACAGGGAGAAAGAACACAATAGGGAGGGTGGAGACACATTCCTACCCACCCAGGTCAGTCTGCAAGACATAAAGTCATCTTCACCTTTTCTAGTCCCTCCCAGGCCAGAGGGACTGGACACCTATGGGTGTCCAAGACATACAGTCCCCTGTGTTTTTCATACACAGACATCTCTGATAAAAGAATTTTTTCACTGCAATCAGCTTGAGGTGCCAGCTTTGAGAGAAGTTTGTCATGGCATTGATCTGTTTTTTAGGAAATGACTATCAGAAAGGATCTTGCCATGGACCTTAAGCCTGGAAAGAAGCATCCCAGGAGCAAATCTCATTTGGTTGGTGAGATACTCTTTTTGGTCCTAAGACACTCAGCTGCGATTAAAAATCTATTTTTAAAGAATGTAAGTGAGCCCAGAACTGCAGTTATTTACTGAAGAGACAATTGAGGCGCAGGCAGCACCCTCTGAGTGACCCTTGGTTGCACAAAGTACAGACCTACCTTCATCACCTGCAAGTTAGGAATAGGCTTAATTGACAATAGCCTCATGATTAATGACTTAAGGGGGAAAAAGATGTATATCCTTGAACTCTGTAGAGATAGGGAGGATCCTGGCCACATTCTTCATTGAGTCAATTCAATTCAATTCAATTCAGTAAACATTTATTAAGTATCTATTACATGTAAGGCATAGTGTTAGTAACTGGGGTTACAAAGTTGGGAAGTGACATGGTCCCTGAAAGACAGCATGGCTAAGTGGAGAGAGTGATGGACTTAACAGCTAGTAATAACTGGCATTTCTATAGCTCTTTAAGGTTTGCAAAGCATTTTACAAATATATCTCATTTTATCCTCAAACAACTTTGGGAAGTATGTGCTGTTATCTTCCTCATTTTACAGATGAGGAAACTGAGGCAGACAGAGAGATTAAGTGATTTGCCCTGGGTCACACAGCTAGTAAGTGTATCTAAGGCAGGATTTGAACCCAGGTCTTCCTGATTCCAAGTTCAATGCTTAAACATTATGCCACCCTGTCTCACAAAAATAAGCAACACTCAAAACATTTCATTTTTGTCTTTATATCTTCATTGCCTAGCACAGTGCCTGATATATACTAAACATTTAATAAATGTTTGTTGATTGATTTATTTCTCTATAAAGTAAAATAATAATAATAATGATAATACTAATAGTATTTATATAATTCTTTAAGATTTTCAAGGCACTTTATAAATATTGTACCATCTGATCCTAATAACAACCTGGAGATAGGTATTGCTATTATCCCCATTTGTACAGATGAGGAAACTGAGGCATACAAAGGTTTTTATATTAATTGCACAGGGACACACAGTTTTTGAACTCATGTCTTCTGATTCCAGGCCACCTAGCTGCCTCTAAAATAGATGCCTCTAAAGTTTCAGCAATTATCTAAGAGTCTGACAGAATAATTTTATCTTTGAATAATTAGTCTTTGAAAAATGCCATAATAGCTTAAATGGATCTAAATAACTGCTAACCTGGAAAATGATTTCCTTAATTGAATTTACTATTGCCAACAATGGTCTTGCTTTTGTATTCAACCACTCTGTCTCTATGCAAATGATTCTGGTTTTAGTGGAATTGCAGTTAATTCCACAGCTTATACTGTATCTCCATCAGTCAACAGAAATTTACTGAGGGCCTCCTTGTGCCAAAACACTGTGCCTATTTAGCTGACGACTTGGGCCATACCTTATGGGTGTTTTTATAGTACATTATTTCTGCTTCTTAGGATTCACTTCGAAATGAAAAGCACATTATTTACAGGGATCCTATGAGCAAAGGGGGGTTTCAAGTGGCAAACCCAGGATATTTTTCAAGAAATCGGGGCAGCTAGGTGACGCAGTGGATAGAGCACCAGCCCTGAAGTCAGGAAGACCTGAGTTCAAGTCTGGGCTCAGACCAAACACTTGACACTTACTAGCTGTGTGACCTTGGGCAAGTCACTTAACTCCAATTGCCTTTAAAAAAAAAAAAGAAATGAAAAGAATTCTGTGGCCAGTATGTTACTTAATTGTGTAGGCTTGTCATTAATCTGCCTTATTTTTCAAGCCCAGCTTTAAAAAACATCTACCTGTTGGAGTTCCATCCTTCCCTCTGCCTGGCCTCCCTCATCCCTACAGCTCTACAGTACCTCTTCAGGGAGTTTCGCCACATCTATAGGCCCCACACAGCTCATGGCATCACCATTCTGGAGAAAAAGGTGCTCCAGCTGGCTCTGGACACATGGCAGTCTGTGAGAAAGCCTGAGTCTCTCTACAGTGCCCAGCTTCAGAAGGATGTAGGTTGACCTCAGAAGTGGACTCCAGGGTATGGCGGATTGTCTTAGTAATGAGTTCCTCACTCTTTCAGAGCTCTTGCTCTTTTGAAATGATTTCCTTTTGTCTATCCAAAACAGAACTGATAAAATCTTAGGTCGTGCTCTCCTTAAATGTGATCATTTTTCCCAGTGATCAAAGAGGATACAGTTAAGATTTCAGTAAAAATGTTAATATTTAGATATATGCATAGAAGTTTATTTTCTGGCTTATAACTAATTTTTTGATGACTGAAATTAGAAATGATACTTAAAGTAGTTTTCTACTCAAGGATTTCCTAGTGTTTACTATTTTTTGTTATTTTATTTTTCTCAGTTAAAGGCAGTGAGATATGACTTGGAAGTTTACCTAGTTTTAGTAGGGCGCTTGAAATCAATTTTTAATGCCTAATTTGACGATATTGTGATTAACTTGTAGATAATGAATCTGGAAATTGAAACTCTGGAGGAAGGAGTAGCCTTTTAAGGGGCCCTGCCTGCCCCCAAATTATCTCTTCCATTGGTCAGTCACAATACTATTTTCTTCTCCCAAATGACCTGAATTTTTTAGTCATTAGAATTATTCCCCTGGGTTAGACGGCAAAGGAAGATGGGTAGAGAAAGGAGGAAGAGAATGATTATTTCTGTTTCTGTCAAAATGTCTTAAGAACTTATCCCATGAACACTGATCAGTTAATGTCCATTTTTGGAAGGCTTAAAAGAATGGACAGATGAGATACAAGTGGGTCAGTCAATCAATCAACATTTATTAAGTGCTTATTATGTGGTAAACACTGTGCTAAATACACTGAAGTATTCTTCTGGGAAAAATAAGGAAGTTATAGTCCTTACATGGGGCAAGTATGTAGTATAGCACACTAGTGGTGGGTCTCCTAGGATAAATTATCAGAAGGATAGAGAAGATACTGAGAACTGGGACACCAAATGGAAACTTGGCCTGTTTCACAGCTTTGCCCAGGATAAACCTTGAGTAGAAGCAAAGCCCCAACTAGCAGTTTTGTGACATGGCAAGCTTCACAAAATGTACTCTTGAATCAATTTTTAAAGACAAATTAGGTGGTGAGAGGTCCTGGGACACCCAAGGGCACCTCAAGAGTATTTCGGGGAATGTCCCCAGCAGGGGAGGAGGTAAGGAGCCTTCCTGGGGTTCAGCCACCAGGAAAAAGAAGCATACCATCTGGTACCTGCCTGCTCTAGCTCAGTATTTTCGTTAATTAGGTAGCTCAACTGTATTTATGCTGCTAAAGGTTTCTAAGAGTTATCTGTGTCCTCTAAATTTTGATGCCTTGGGGCAAACCCTCAGTTTGCCCTGCCCTAGTTATGGCTCTGAGTAGAGGAGGGTTGCATTTCCAGTTACTAAAAGGCTAAATTTCCTTGAAACTTTTGAAAATATCAGAAACATATTCCTACCAAATTTATTTTTGTAGCTCCTACACTCTTTTCTCTATTTTTGTTTCTCAAAACCTTTAATAGTATAGTTGAAAAAACCCTGAACTAGAAGAACTTGAGTCAGGCCTCCAAAGATGTGTAACTATGAGCAAGTCACTTATCCTCTCTGAACCTGTTCCCTCGTCTGTAAAATGGGGGCAATAATACCCACTTTGTTGTTGTGAGGACCTAGTGAAATTAAATGAAGGTTAAAATGCTTTTTAAAGTTATTGTTTTTGTAGCACTGTTACTATTAAAAGTTTTTTTAAAAAATGTTCATTTTTTATAACTTATGTTTTTAAAAACACTTTCCCTTCACAGTTATTTTCTGATGCAGTGATGGGAGATCCCTTTCTTGTGGTTGAGATAGGCATGCTGGTTCTGAAGTCTGCAGCCGGGGAAGGAAAGAAACAAAGCAAAGATTCTCAAGCTTTTCTTCTGGAGACCTTTTCCAGACTTTTGGAACTCTCGACTCTCCGCTACCGACTGATAGAAATGAGTGTGGAAAGTGCACACTTAGCCTGGTGGGTATAGTGGGCTACTCCTTCCTCCAGAAACAGGGCAAGCTTTACAGTAGGGCATGTGAGAGGCAGCCAGAAGAAAGAATTATTTTATTTTATTTTATTTTATTTTTATTTTTAAAGTTTTGTTAATGCTACAATCACTTCTCAAAACTTTGGCTCCTCCACTCAACCCTCTTGTGTAACAAAGAAAAATAGCTAAGTAAATCCAAATAAACAACAGGGACTCATCTGGTAGTATATGCAATATTCCTCATTTGAAGCCTCCAAACTCCCTTTATAGAGGGGAAAAGTGTTTTCATCATCTGTCCTCCAGGTCCAAGATTAGTCATTGCAATTAATCTGAGTTTGGCTGTCTTTTAGTGTTGTTAATGTGCATATTATTGTGTTGGCTAGTCTTTCTTCTCTTTGCATTGGTTTGCATCTTGCCATGTTTCTTCAAATTTTTCATATTCATCATTTCTTATGGTACAATGAGAGAAACCTATTACATTCAGCCATTCCTCAATCAATGGGCACCTGTTCTTTTCAAGTCAGTAAGTATTTTACTAAGAGCCTACTATGTACCAGGCACTGTGCTAAGTTCTGAGGATGTGAAGAAAAGAAAAGAACAAAACAAAACAAAAATCAGTCCCTACTCTCAAGAAGTTCACAGTTTAATGGGGAAGACAACATGTAAACAACTATGTACAAACTACATATAAATATATATCTGTGGGTATGTATATACATATGTATATAGTATATATATATATGTATGTAGCTATACATGGATAGCTATATATAGCTATATGTGTGTTTTATATATAATGTGCAAACATTATGCATATATACAAGCAAGATATATGTATATGTCTTGTTATATATGTTATATATATATATCTTGTACATGTATGTATAATAGCTTGTACATATATGTATATTATACTATATGCAAACAAGATAGGCATATCTTATTTGTACATATATATGCACAGATATATATATGCATACCTATATATGTGCATATATAGGTAGTTTTACCTATTATATATTTATATATCTAAAACATACAAATAATAAATTTATATATACATGCGTATCACAGATATGTATGCATAAATGTATGTGTTCACATATATATTTATTATATGTGTATACATATTCATATATGTGATAAATTGGAGATTATCATAGAAAGAAGGAACAAACATTAAGGGGGGGCTGGGAAAAGATTCTTATAGACAGTAGGATTTGAGCTGAGACTTGGAAAAAGTCAGGGAGCCCAAGAGGCTGAACTGGGGAGGGAGAGAGTTTTAGGCATGGAGGACAGCCAATGAAAATGCAGACTTGGGAGATGGAGTGTGTTGTGATAAGAACAGCAAAGAGGTAAGTGTCACTGGATCATTGGTAGCTTTGGAGAGAGCTATTTTGGTTTAATGAAGAGGTCAGAAGCCCGCTGCACAGAATTGAGAAGAGAAATGAGAAGAAAGGAAGTGAAAGCACCAATTGTAGAAGGCCTTTTCAAGGAATTGAGCTAGTAAAGAGAGGAGAGATATAGAACAATGGTTGGTGGTGATGGAGGGATCAGGTGAAGGGTTTCTGATGGTGGAAAAGAACATGTCTGTAGGCTCTTAGTAAAATACTTACTGACTTGAAACAGTCAGTAGACAGGGAAAAATTGAAAATTAGTGAAACAGTGGAGATGATAGATGCTCCCAATTTTGTTTTTCCCTACGAGGAGCTCAGCTATGAATATTTTGTGTGTTTAAGACTTTTTTCTGGTTTATGGTGGGGAACAAGAAGCCCAAGGAGATAGGAAGGAAAGGAATCAAGGGCAAAAGTACCTTGGCAATGAGAAAAGACTACCTCTTCATTAGAGACTGAAGCAAATGAAAAGAGGATGGAGGATTATGTCAAGGGGTTTTGCAATTTCAAATAGGAGAGAAGATACTCTATCTACAGTAAAGTATGAGAAGAAGTTCTCTACTGAAAGAGAGAAGGGAAAACGGTAGTATGAGAGGCTTGAGGAGATGAGAAAAGATTTGGAACACTCTGTGAAAAGAACAATAGAAAGTCAGTTAGGGAAAAGTAAAAGGATTCCTTTGCTGCATTGAGGGCCCACCCGAGATTAGAGAACATAAATTTGGGATGAGCCCACTTAGCACAGGGACTTCCTCTAGCATCTTTGGGTATCACCCAAGTAGGAATGGAGGTGGATGATAGGGGCAAACCAGGGTTGGGTTTAGCAAGTAATGAGGGGTGGATGTTAGGACAGGGTGGCAAAAGATTTCAAATACAGAAAACAGTATGTAATTGAATTGCTCTGATAGAGTAGAAAGAGCACTCTGATGGCAGAGTCAGAGTGGTTTGAATCTTGCCTCAATTTTCTTATCTGTAAAGTGAAGGGTTTGGACTAGATTTTCAGCTCTAGATCTATGATGCTATGAACTATAAGGTCAAGATTAGAAAGGGAGAAAAGTAAAGCCAAAGTAGGAGTGGTGGTCCAGGAGAGTACTGAGGGGATGGAAAGCCTGACAGTAGGAACAAGTAGGAAGAGATGGGGTATGTGCTTTATAGGAGGATTGCTGGGTCAAAAGCTATCATTCTCACAAATTTTTCAAAAATGTTTTTCTAAAATAGTTGGACCAATTATCAAGTACACAATAACATGTTAGCATTTCTGTTTTCCCATAGATCTCTAAAATTAGCTATTTCCCATTTTTTATTACTTTGACCATAAAGTAAAACCTCAGATTTGTTTTAATTTTCTTTATTATTAACAATTTGGATCATTGAAAAAGATCTTTTTTAAAAAATTAGGGAGATTAGATAGCCTTGTTCAGTAAGTAGATTTTGTACATGTCATTCACTCATCCATCAGCCCTTTAATAATCATCCATTATATGCAAAGCACCGTGATAGGCACCGGGGAAGATATAAAAATGACCAAGACATGGTATCTGCACTGATGATCCTTACAACCTAGCAGGTATATGTACCTTATGTACAACTAAGCAAAATTGCATAATTAGTATAATGAAGAACAGAATACACTAAGTGCATAAGTGCCATCTGAGATTAGAGCAAGGAAAGATGGTTTCCATGTGGGATGATTAATTAATAAATTTATTAAGTATCTGACTACCCACTTATTCTTCAGCCCCATGTAATCTGATTTCCAATCCTACCATCAACTGAAACTACTCTCTCACCGAAGTCACCAACAACCTATTAATTGCTATATTCCCTGAACATTACTTACTTCTTAGCCCCTTTGCCTTCTCTGAAGCACCTGACACTGTTGGCCACCACTTCCTTCTTTTTTTTTTTTTTTTTTTTGGCTAGGCAATGGGGTTAAGTGACTTGCCCAGGGTCACACAGCTAGTGAGTGTTGTATGTCTCAAGCTGGATTTGAACTCAGGTCCTCCTGACTCCAGGGCCAGTGCTGTACCCACTGTGCCACCTAACTGCCCCCACCCCTTCCTTCTTGATACTTGTTCCTCCCGTTAGCTACCTTCTGGTTCTCCTGTCTAAGACTGGGAAGGAAGGGCTAGGGCTAAAGCCAGAAGTAGAAAAAAATTGTGATAAAGGGAACACAAAATAATCATTTCAAGTTTTTCTCATCTCTGATACTATGTAAATGGTTTATTAATACAGGCATGGTCCAGGTTCCTGAAATATATCATTCCCATTCTCATTCTCACAGTCTAATGCATGTGTGATTTAAATAATTATAATTGATAGAAACTTGTCTTATAGTTCCCTAACACAAACATTTCAAAATACCTAGATGCCTCTTTTCTAGACACTCTCTTATTACAACTGTTACATGATGTAGGGAGAGGCAGCATGACCTCATGGATAGAGAGGTGGCCCCAGAGTCAGGAGGACCTTCGTCTAAGACCTGTCTCTGGCACATATATTGGCATATGAACCCGGGAAAGTCATGCATCCTCTCAGGGCCCCAGACAACTGTCTATGGCTGTAACTGACCAAGAAGGTACCAATGTGCTTTGGTGGAGGAAGGAAGAAGTGCCCTACACCACTGAAGTCCCCATCCCATGTGATGTAAGGGAGCTGAGATCTTTGAATCTCACTCACTTTATAATCCTTTAGTGTGCTATTCCTGCTTTTGACTTTTTTGTCATACATTATCAGCCCTTGGGATTTTTTTCAGCACCTCCTTTTATTTCCTTTTGAAGAAATAACATTTTATCGATTTATTTTGTTTTTATGTCTCTTAGGTCTAGAACAAATAGACATTCAGAAATAAAATACTAGAAGATGGAGTGGGTATTTTTTTTTTAATTTTAGGCTGTACAAGATATTTACCCAAGAGATGGGTTTTGATGAATTCCATTTGTACTTGAGGCCAGTCTACTTTGAATTCGCGTCACATAAGGAGAAGGCAGACCAGCCACCTCCAGTGTTCCTTACAGCTCTACTGGAAGATAATAGTCGAGTAGACAGGTAGGTCAGCATGTATTATTTCTGTTATTTGAGGTGAAACAAGAGCAGAGGAGATGTGACCATAACTCATACTCTGCTCCCCTGGTGAGTGATCTCATGAGTGGAAAAAAAATTCTAAGATTATTTATAACCCAAATTGAATTGTGTTGCTAAACTTAATCTTTCAAGTACTGGGCCTGCAGTCAGGAAGACCTGAATTCAGATCAAATGCCAGGTACTTACTAACCTTGGGCAAGTCACTTAATCTCTGTCTGCCTGCATTTCCTCAACTCTAAAATGGGGAGAATAATAGCACTTATCTCCCAGGGTTGTTGTGAGGTACAAATGAGATAATATTTATAAAGTACTTAGCGAAGTACCTGACGTGTAGTAGGCACTATAGAAATACTAGCCATTATTATTATTATTATTACCAATCTAGACTTTGATATGTTAATATTTAGCAGAAAAGAAATGAATGAGAGAGAGCTGACTAAAAAAAAATCAAAGCAAATTTTAAATGAAAATAAAACACACTGACTCACAGAATTTGAGAGTTGGAATGCATCTTAGTGACCATCAACTCTGAGCAATAGGTGAAAGAAATGCTCACTATAACACACTTCATAAGCAGTCATCCAGCCAATGAAGGGCGGCTTGATGCCTCCCAAGGTTGCCCATTCCACTTTTGGAAAGCCCTCATTGGGAAGAAGTTTTTCCTGACAGTCTAACTATCAGTCTTGGTTTTGCCCCTTGGGTTCCTACAGAACAAAGGCAGTTCTTCTTCCACATGACTGCCCTTTAAAAATTTGACAACTGTCTTGTTCTCCGTTAATTACCATCGTAGTAACTATGAAATAAAAGAGGTAAGGCAAAGAGGTAGGATGGGATGAAGAAATAGGTGTCGTAATCAAAGTAGTTAACAGAATGTTGGGAAAGAGCTGGCAAGAGGCTTGGGGTGAGCTAAGGATGAGTGGCTGGGAGCCTCAGGCCCTGGCTAAGGTGACTTCTAGGGTAATGAACTGTAAGGCCTAAATTGGACCTGAACACCAACATCATCAAGACAATGCCCTCAAGGGTCTTTGTTCTGTACTCCTCAATACATGAAATTCTACCCAAGGCTCCTAAAGGTTGGTGTTGGCAGTCGTAGTTCAAAAGAAAGTAGGTGAGGCCTGGCCAAAGTGGGAAGGCCATCCAAACAATGGGATTGGCAAAAAAAAAAAAGAAAAGAGGAGTTTCCAAAAAGAAGAAGCTGACCCAGAAAGAACGCAAAGATGGAGGAGATTAGTGGAAATTGGAGGAGCAGGCTAAGAAATTTTTGGCATAGGGGCTCTGACTTTCTAATTATGCCGTTAGATAAAGTTAACAACGATCAAGGTACAAATGAACAATGCATAGAATCAAATATCAAGTGCAGGAAGCACAGCTGATTTTGACTTTTAAAAGGAGGTGAACAAGAAGAGAGCTATCTGTGCTACCCAAGAAGAAAGCATGAAACAAAACAAGAGAGAAGACCAGTCTGTAAGGAAATTTCAAAGTCTTCATGAAATAGAATGCAAAAGCAGGGCAATGAGTATATTTAAGTTGTTGGTCCTTCCCCTCCCCCAACAAAATATACTAGTTTACCTGTTGGCAGCTATCCAGAAACAAATGTAGTCTTCCCTAGAGGTGCCTCCTCTAGAAAGGGTAAGAATTTGAAGAGGAAGCAATTTAGATTTCTTATACTTTATGCAATAGATGCTTTCTTGAAGTTAGGTGCCCTGAATTTTCAAATATCATTTGAAATGTCATAGAGACACTGGCTATTAAAAGAACCTTGCATTTCATCTTTTGTGCAAAATAAGGAATACTTGGTGACAGAAATGACCTCAAAGTGAGTTGTTCTATAAGTTTGGATTTTTTATCTATTGGGTTTTTGGTAAGGACAGCACATGTGCATAGCAATTACCTATAAATATCCTTATCTATAAATATCTATAAACTGATTGTCTCCATCTTTTGCTTTGAGACATTGAGGAACCTATGATCTCCCTTAAGTAATGCAGATCTCAGTGTGTCTGTGTCCTTCCATCCTGTGCAACTGTTGTCCATACCTTCCCATGGATCACACAGTATAAGTGGTCCACTCCACATGCTAGGGACCTTCTTTTAGATCTCCTAACATTATATGGATCCCAATGGAGCACACAGGTTATTCATTGCTTATCCCTGGTTCTTGCTACACGACTAGCCCACCTTCTTTTCCAGTCATAAATCTCTCTGATGAAACACTTTGTGCCATTTTTCTTGTGCAAGTCTATAATACGTTGAGGCTTACTCACACCTACTAATACACCTCTCCATTGCCCTTTGGG